>NC_080725.1:525000-597500 GCF_019097595.1 Hemibagrus wyckioides
TCTAAACACAGATGTAATCCTAGGTACAATGACAGTTCACTGCTGAGGAGGATTTCCACTGATAACAAAGGAATTAAAAATATATTAAAACCTGCACATTTCAAGAGCTCCTTCCAATCCAGAGCTCCACCACAGATGTTCAGCATGCATTGTGTGTTTACTGAAAGTGAGTTTAACAGAAATTATTAGTTTCTTAAAAAGGCTTTTTGCTAAACTAATGACTAGCAGAAATATTAATAAGCCCAGTGGTGAATTTTATAAGCAAATATGCTATATATATATCACACACACACAGTTCTATATACATTCATGCTTGTTCACAAATACTGAAGGTAAATGAGGTGCAAAAGGATGTGAGGAAGTTATTTAAAAGCCTCAATAACATCAAGAGCCCACAGGCAGATCCCCATGCTTTGACCTCTGAAATACCTAGAATACCTGCTGTTGCCAAATTGTTTCACTCACTAATCTGGGAAAGGGGGCAGGCATCACCCAAGATCTCATCAGACAAATTATTTTTGTCTCTTTCTTTTGCTCCTTACTACAAGCAGAACCTAATAAGCTCACATACAGTAAGTCTCACAGCCCTGGGGCAAAGTGTGTGTTGATGAGAATAACGAGGAGGTGGGTGGGCAGTTCCAAGGAACTAAAGTGGATTGGGGTTGGGGTCAAGGATGTAAACATAGGTTGTTTTTTTTGGAAGGATGGTTCCTTTTAATTGTCATTCCCAAATTGCCCAACAGCTGAAATCCTCTTGCGTGACCTCTGAAATACTTGGTGCTACCATTTTCTCTGTTCACTTTTACAGGATTTGGGATCGCTGAGAAACCCTGAAGATATTGTGCTGGATAAATTAAGGGATGTAAAGCTGAACTTTATCATGTTATGCACTGAACAATTTGGCTTCTGTAAACAGAATGTAATGATCAGTAAAAGATATCACAGAGATTATTAAAAAATTTCGAAACCCAGAAATTCCCTTAAAAGTATTGAGCTTAGAGCCAGAGAAAGAGGTACTTATGAGTCAAAGTGGACTTCTTTGGAAGTGTTGCTAAAATCGTCATGACAAAACTCACATCCTGTTGCCTGATGTCTAAAATACCTAAAATGCCTGTCTGTTGCTGTTTCCTTGCTCTGATTCAGTCTTCTGAGAATGTAGATGATAAAAAGTGTTTAGTTTCATAAAGGAAGGGACAATGTATTATTTACTGCTGTATTACAAACACACACTGCACAATACTGGGAGTCTTCTTTTAAGTAGTTTTAAGAAGTATGGTACAGGTTAAGGGCAATTAGCAGAAAGGGGGAGGATGTGGGGTTCGGAGGAATGACAGGGCAGTTCAGGGGGCAAAAAAACACAAAGCATTCTGTGAGCGCTTTGATCAAACAAGAGTTTAAAGCTGTTTTTTTCTTAGCTCATAACACTAGACTGGACTTTGTTCAAGGCGCAGTGTGTGTGTGTGATGAGGGTGAGACTGAAGTGGCATAGGGGGCCAAGCCTGCCAAAATTTAGGAGACTAACAGATTAGATTGGTTGGTATTCAGTCTTTAAGACAGAAAGAAAGAGGGAGAGAGAGAGAGAGAGAGAGAGAGAGAGTGTGTGTCCTGGGCACCTTGATGCCTCCTGATTGGTGGCTTTCCTGAGGGCAGCCTTTAAAGCTCCACCTCAGGTGACAGACCTGCAAGTCAGTGAAGTTGAGGGTTTGTGTATGTGTATATAAAGTGTGAGTGTATAAATAATTGTGTGTGCCTGCAAGACTTTCACTTACTAAGAAGAAGAGAGAAGCAGAAGTCAGCATGCAGTTAGAGCTCTTCATCACTCTCCTCCTTGTCCACAGTCAGGTGTTGGGGGACAGTTCCTCTGAAGAAGATCTGAGCAAAGAACATGAGGATGATCATGAAAAAAGTGAGTAGAACATACCAGTTATTATTATTATTACTATTATTATTATGATTTAAATTGTTGGTTAATACGTACAAAGTGTTAAATGTGTAGCAAACAGTAAAAAGGACATGTAGTAGATAAGGAGGACTAGATACGATTTAAGGCTGCTGTAAAGTTTTCTTTGAAGTACATGATGCAATCTGTGTAATAAAAATGCAATAGAGTATTTTCCTCACAAACGACATGCATGGTCAGATGCAGAGTGGTCAGTGGAAAGAAGTGGACTTCTGTTTAAGTGAAATAAATTATTTTTAGTTAGTTATTTTTTGATGTTTATTCATGTACATGTTAAGTCTGCATCTGCAGAAAAAAAGCAAATCTTCAGTTTGGCATGAATTATTACTTTTGATTTCATGTTCAGATTTTATTTTGATTCTTGCTTTCTGTACCATGATGTACCTCTGTGTTATTTATGTGCAGCTGAATATTATTTTCAAATACATTACACAGGAAATAATAACAATCAATACATATTGAATAACAATTCTTAACCTTAAATATCATGATGTGGCTGAAATATTGTCTGCTGCTTCTCAACATAATGTGGTGTTTTACCTGTTAGTGAGATGATTTTCTGAAGTCTTTATTCAGAATGAGATCAGTCTCACCAGCTCATTCAGGACATTCCTAGTGACGTTGGTTACAGCTTGTGGTTTTGTTATGGCTAAATTCCCGGGACTACGTGACGGTGTGGACGTTCCCTTACCCTGACTAAGCCTGAGCAAGAACTGGAAACGTAGGCAAAAGGCTTTATGCCCTCTTTCACTCTTTTTACACTGAGCTGAGAATTGATCTACTGTTTCCCTGGTAGTGAGCTGGTTCAGCAGAAAATCTTTTCTCCACTGACCATCCTGTCATATATTTTTTTCCTAATGTCCTTCTGGATGATGTTATATTTAAAGGAAATTAAAAACTGACTATACATGCACATCATCTCTTTACTTTCATGATACTTTATAAATCTGTAATGTGAAAATACAGACATATTTCTGTGTAGTTTAATGATGTGAAACAGAAATGGTCCAGATCTTTGGATAGGATGATCCATGTGGCACATCTGAATATACTTCACTGCATCAGAGGTCATACAAAAGTAGAGCAAAAATGTTTTCTTTCAATGGCAGGTTCTGAACTAAGACGTTTTCACAGAAAAGCGGTGCCATAACCAACAAACATTTCCTTTGTACCTGCCAAGTTTGCTCTGAATTAATCCACTAAACACCGAAAAACAACAGTCCACTTGTGTGGATTTGGATCATTAGAATAATCTATAAATCAATCACAAACAGAAATGTAAAATCATACACACATCGTACACACAGCCACATATGAGCTGAAAAACACCAGAGTGGATTTCTTAACTACTCCCAGAAAATTAATCTGCCATTAGCTCACATAATCCATAGAAACCTGATGCAATAAACAGGTAACTTGTAAAGGGATAAACTTAAGGGTGTAGAAAAGTATTTACATCTAGTAGTGTCCCATGTCTGGTATTATACAGAGTAATGATTCATATCACTACAGAACAGTGTTTATAAGAAAGGATTTTGCCGGAAGAGTAAAACACAAAGCCCTTAGTCATATCTGCAGTGTGATGCAGTGTGAGTTGTGAGTCTGAGTTGGACTTCTTTATTAATTTTTCTTTAATCCTGAAATGGGCAGTCACTGAAACTTGAACTTGTGGCCACGTCATGTTCCACCGAACTGAAACACTGCTGAGAAGAGGACAGTCTGTGCAACACACACTGACTAATACCCAATATTAAAATACTATACCACAAACACACACACACACACACACACACAGACATTCCAGACCTAAACCTCTGCATGTTCTTGCTTATTTACACAATGTGTCTATCTTTCACATAGCTGCTGCTTTTAAAAATGGGAAATCAATTCATTGATTAATTTGGTGTTGACTTTCCTGAATTGTGAAGCTAAGCAAACAGAGAAGGGAAGGTGATGTGTTTCCTCTAAACATCCAAGTCTGGTTTAAAGGTATAATCCCCAATCAACTGTAGAGATACTTGTTTAGCTTCATAGACAAATACACTATGGTTTGATTCAGTCAACATTAGAGTACTCGATCAACCTCTAGTCCAAATTCTCCAGTTTTCTTTCGACAGAGTAAACATTACATATAGTCTGTGTATTGAACACACTGGTTAACCCCTTAAACTCCCAGGATCCTGTCAGTGCACAGCTCCACAGTCTTATATCTCTATCCCTACATCAGTTTCACTGCAGCCATTGAATATTTCATAGTAATTACTGAATAACACACAAAATAAAGGCTCTTTTATTCATTTATGCATCTCCCAGGTGAGAGTCATGATGGTTCTTGGGAACACTGGGCATGGGGCAGGAACACACCCTGACAGAGACAGCCGTCCAGTTCAGGGCAACGTGCACACACGTTCATATACTCACTCACACCAAAGGACAATTTAGATTAGCCAGTCCACTTACCGCCATGTTTTGGAAGGTGGAAGGAAACCTGAGAACCCGAAGGAAACCAACATAGACACAGGAGACCCTGTGAAACTCCACACAGACTGTAACCCGAGCTCAGGATGGAACTGGGGACCCTGCAGACCTCTGACCTCTGTGCACCACCTCGACACTGCAGTTTAGAGTACTAAGCTTTCTAGAAGTTTCTAACTGGAACCTTCTCTGAAACCTTTTGTCAGAGCCTGGAAAGGTTTCCCAGGAGGATAAACTAAAGAACTCCTAGGAGTGTTAACACTGAACGCTATTAAAATATTCAGAAGCTGTTCATCAAGGTTTCTGATATATAACATTTCAAAAATGCCTGTAATGTAATGAAATAGTTCTAGAGTAGACATCAAATAGAGAAACATTAATGTCGATATTCTTACACTTCAGGATGATGCAGCGATGGTGTAGGAGGTTAGAAAAACATTCTCAGAACACCCAGAAAACCTGCCAGATTGAACAAGTCTTCACAAAATCTTCTGAAATGATCAAAAACGGTCTATGTACAGATAGGGCCTTTAATTATAAGAGCAACATTTTTAAGTGAAACTGATTGTTACGCCAGGTGTTTAGGGGCTAATACATGATATTAATTTACACTGTGTTTACACTATGATTCACTATTAGTTAAAAATTAATAATAATAATTATGCCACAGGTTATCTGATTGCAACTGAGAATATTAGGCAATATCTCAACATTCCTGTTTTCAGTTCTCAGCGGCTCCAAAGCTAGTAAATAATAATGAACTATTAAAGGTCTAAACAGAAAAGAAAACTTTTCGCCATGTGAGCCATTCTTTTCTTATTCCTCTGTGATTCTTAAGTTCCACACTAAAGAGCTGATCTCTGTAACTTCAGCACGACCCACCATGTAATCTAACAATAGTGCCTGGAGTCCTGATGGCCATCAGTAACTCGCCAAAGCTCTTTTAAATGGACTCCATATAAGGCTCACTCTCAGGAGCATAATGCCTGCATTCAGCCAGCTGGACGGAGGAAGGATTGTGCAAGTGAGCTGACATGAGAGAACAGAGAGGACATTTCCCTTACTGCACCTGTACCTCATACTGAGAGCATGTGAATCTAAATGCACTAGCAGTCACCGGGCTTGGGTTCGAAAGCCCTTCTGTCTCAGAGTTTTACCAATTACAAATATCTGACCCATCTTTATATCTATTATTCTCCAGATATATTAATAATATGAGTTAAGCAGTGTTGTTAGAATGCATGTGCAGTAGTCTTTGCAAGTCAGTCACAAGGAAAATGTGCAACCAGCTGAGTTTTTTAATACTTATGAGCCAATTCACAGTTAATGCCATTTTAACCTACTTTATTATTTCTTTACAGGCTCGTCCCATAGCGATCACTGGGGCTATCAAGGTAAGCTAATATGACACAACATGCCAAAGTGGTGTAATATCACAGGTTGTAATATCATGTAATATTGTAGGTTGTATCACAGGGATCCTTAACCCACTCCCTAAGACCTTTAGCCAGTCCACCATGATCAATGAGTGCTAATTAGCTGTATCATGTGTGATAGCAACTGAAAAGAACAAATCATTACCGTATCATTAACATATCAGGAAAGTGCTTCCTGCGGCCTTTCCTCTCTGAAAGCTGGTCACTTATTAACCAAGATTAATTAGTACTTCTAGGCAGGCTGTGATCCTTAATTGTATTTCCTCGATAAGACTCGAAGGCGATGTTTATTCATGAAGCTCTTTATTCAAACCCAGTGTTCTATTTCAAGCTTCTTAGCCACCAGTCATGGTGAGAATCATCTGGATACCTTCTTGTGTACTTGTGCCCAAAAAAGGCATGAAGTCTTGTACCTGGTCTTTCTTTTTCTCACCTTGTACACATGGGAACACATGTGCACCATCCAGAGCTATCTGCATATCAGCTTCTGAATAACTCCTCCAAAGCTGACGCCAGCCTCCTTCTCTTCTGCTGCGATCCTTGTACATTTTATATATTACAAGCATTTTTCTAGTGAAATGGTGCAGAACTTGATAGTGCCTGCTAGTTTTCATAGATAGCATTGTTATTGTTATTAGCTTTCACACACTGCATGCTTTGCTACTTGTCTATTGTACAGAATAGATTACAGGAGTGAGAGATGTCTCTTAAATTCTCCAAAAACCTCATGTGAGTCACTTATAGAGGTTTCTCCTTACGAGCCTATTGCAATATGCTGATCTGAAAAAAGGGAGTCTCCAAAAACCACCATTTTGCTAATGATTACTACCAACAAACTCACCTTGCCAGACACCTTGGTGACCTTGTGGTTGAAGCCAAGGTATATCACTATATCACCCAATTTTATAAATCAGTTGATTGAGCTTGCAGCATTCCATCAAGGCAAGCCTGCAAAGCATTCCTTGTGCCCTACATCCCCTATAGTACTATACAGACCTGACACCAGCCATCTGATTCCCAGACCAGCTGTTCATCTGTTAATAAGTAAAGACATAAGGGACTCCCTTATCTATGCAAAAACTGACCCACTAGGTGCTGGAGACCCTCATCATGGCCTAAGAGATGGACTAAACACCCAGACCTTATCATAACACACAGCTCAGTGTTCTCCACCGTATATGTGTATTTCAGCTTCACCAGGTCAGTGTTGTTGTTACTTGTACACCTGCCCCAAGGTTAAAATGACACTTTCCAGCACATTGGGCAAATAGTGCGTCATTTGTCACTTTATGACTTTTTTGGAAGGTCTCAGCTTTGTGTCATGATCACAAAAAGTTTATTCTCACCATCTCTGGTGGTTAACCCAGGCTGCTGGAACTATGTTTACAGACCAATCTACATAAATTCAAACTAACATTAATGTTTCAAGTTAGGACTGGCTCTAAAACAAGTTTCCATTAGTAATAGTAGTGATAGCGCTGATAACTTGGTAGTTTATGACGACACACATGTTGGCATTGAGCATAACAAAGGCGTGACTGAATTATTCTGTACATTTCTTACATTTCAACTTATCAAAATTAAGATAAATTTTAAATATTAACACATGCAATTTGGTTTGTATTAATGGTTGAATGTATAACTATCCCATTAATTTTCTGACACTAATGTGCTCAGTTATTCATACCAAAGCTTTATAATTAACTCAGTGACACCACAAGGGCAGCAATCACCATTTTTTCACACAGATCAGACATCATGGCTGAGCACTTTCACGGCCTGCAATGGAAAATCTCAGTCTCCTATTGACATTGTGACTAGAGAAGTCACCTATGATCCCAGGCTTCCTGCTATAAAACTAGACGGTTATGACCTAAGTGATGGCCCAGAACTCACACTGCAAAACAACGGTCACACTTGTAAGTCAGTTGATTTGTTTAGCTCACGCCTTTCATCTTACGGTGTTACTGTGGAACATATCAGTCAGTCCTGTGTGTGTCCATTTTGTTTTTTCCCCATTAGTGCAGCTCCAGTTGCCCAACACTATGCGTATAATACAAGGGTTTGATGAGATCTACTTTGCAGCCCAGCTGCATTTCCACTGGGGGAACACCGAAGTTCCTGGTTCAGAGCACACCATCGATAACATTCACTTCCCTGCAGAGGTTTGAACAGCCAACAACATTGTTTATATTATCCACTCACAGTACATATTTCTATGAATAAAGGATTATTGAAGGAAAAAGCAACACAATGGCTGTTTATACTCAATTAAACAGTGTTTACACTCTCTGTGTTGACCTTGAGGGTGCACAGCACCACAAATACCCAGTGCAATACAGCACAGCAACATAACCATCACGATGTCTTATTTTTCTCTCCTTTCCAGATCCATGTGGTTCATTATAACTCAAAATATAGCAGTGTCAAAGAAGCTGCAAGCAAACCAGATGGACTTGCTGTGTTAGGAGCCTTCATCGGGGTGAGAATAAAACATCTAAAAAGAAGTCAAAAACGTTTCCATGGAGGGATATTTGGATCTTCTTTCTAAAATGTTTAATTTGGTAAAACTACATTATAGTGTACCCAACACAGAACCTTTAGCATTTCCATTTCCACACATCTATCCAAACATATAACTGAGACAAGATACAAATGGCCAGTTGAGGGTTAAGGTTCTTGCTCAAGGACACAACAGTGACAGTTTGGTGGTTTGACATCATGACCTCCTGACAATGCCACTGAGCTACCATATAAGGGTTCAGAAGAAGAAGAACCAAAAAAAAAAATATAAATTTAAGCTACAAATATTTGACCCTGTCCTTTCTAGAGTCTATTTCAAAATACAACACATGCTTGCTAATAATGAATTCCTCAAGTATTCTTTACCTCCTAAATATGCTATACTTGGATCCCCCTGTGAAAAGGAAGCCCCTGATGGTAACTTTAGAGCTGTATATTAACCTGTAGACTTTTAAAAAAAAATAATAACAATAATTAACAAGTTTATATAAAGCAATATGCCATAATGAGATGCACGTTACAGTGACTGTATCAAAACTAATGACAACAACCTTCTTACTAGAGATAAAAATCATTGTAACACATACCCTCGAGTGTTCGCAATAAATAATTCTTCCACCATGGAATGTAATTTATTAACAATAACCTTTGGTTGCTAAGCAACATAACAGACAAATATTAGGGCATTTAATGGACAGAACAATGGCTAAAGTGGAAGAATTTTATTTGTTTAAAACCAGGCACATTGATATAGAAATAAACTATTATGATACAGTCACAGGTCTGTGTCTATATAAGGATTTATATTTATTTATGTTTCATAAATTAACATTATACGTATATTCATCACATTTTCCATTACAGATTGGTCTTCATGAGAATGACAACTATGAAAAAATCCTGTCTGTAATAAAAGATGTCAGCTCTGAGGGTAAATATTCTTAAATTCCCAGATGCATGTGCTACTATATTCACAGATTTACCATCCATTATTCTCATATTTGTATCGGTTTGAACATCAGAGTAAATTGTGAAAAATGTGACTTGTGGTCTTTACAGCGTCGGACACTAAGATACCCAGTTTTAATGTCCGTCACCTTCTGCCAAACAGTCTGGACAGATTTTACAGATACACTGGGTCTCTAACAACTCCACCATGTTTCCAGTCAGTAAACTGGACTGTATTCAACGACACAATCACAGTCTCAAGGAAACAGGTCCGTTCTATCACCTTTTAAGAGTAGCCAATGCACTGTTTGGGCACCTAAGAAGTTTGTGTGTGTCATGAAAATAACCGGTGTAGACGGTTACAGTATCAGGCTCTGTTTTTGTTTATAGTACAGTGTGTCAGAGGCAATGCCTGATGAGCACCACATAAATAGGCTTTGTTATAATGGCTAAAAATGGTGTAGGGTTACATTTGTTTTTTAAAAATAGCTGGCTGCTCTGGAGGAGACGCTGAAAGCAGGACACAACGAGAGTTTATCTAAAAACTTCAGAGCTCCACAACAGCTTAATGGAAGACAAGTCCTGGCCTCATTCCCTGCGTTACAAACTAGATACGGTGAGTGCATCATTATAATCATAACGTTCAAAAATAACAAATAACATTATGCAGAAAGAATTTTATCTCTAACCAGTTTGAAAAAAGGATTTGAAGCATTTCTCTAAACCTGTGAACAGCAATGCCTTTTTACATGTTCTCAAGCAGGTGTGTCATCTGAGACAGACAGTTTCTCAACAACTAGAGTAAATGGGTCACAGGGTAAGTGTCTTAGTTATAATGTTATTATATTGTAATAATATGCTGGTAGTAGACGGCATGACCTTGTCTCTTTGGATCTGTTCTGTATATATTATGCACCAAAAATATGCTCAAACTGGTCCATGAGAATCTAAGCAGACTTTATCTCAACATGACAGATTTTACTTGAGGAGTTCAGGAGCAGAAGTGGGAAGAAGTTTAGACTTTTTTTTCATTGTCACAAAATGGAGGCACTCTCATTTAGCACATAATCCATTGATAAACAACAGAGCTGATGTGTCAGATTAGACCACCTAAAAATACGAGAGCCGATCACCAAAATATGATTTCAAAGATCCACTATAAAGAATTAAATTTTAGTGGAATAAGTGCAGCAGGGTGTCAGCTGAGAGCTGTAGTTCTGACATGTTCTTAAATTTGTGCTTCTTTTCAGGATAAATGACATTAAACTCTTTAGTTTTAAGAATTCCTAAAACCTTTTCCATACTTTAAGGTTGGAAGCATCCAGTTTATTAGCTCTAGTAAAGTTCTGTGCCCTGTTTGCTCTGATAAAAAGTTCTTTCCTGATGTTTCCTGATGTTTCTCTGGCCTCTCATCGTCTGAATATTTTTTACCAATGCCTGTTTTTTTGTTTCAGTAATGTCTCATGATATTAAATTCATTCATTACTGCAGCAGGCTCTTGACATAGGAGACACACGGTTTGTTAAATTAATTTGCAGGCGTAATCAAGCTTTTTTTTGTTTAGCTAAGACTGCTAGCACTGTCAGGTATAAGGATCAATAGAAATGTGTTGACCGACCAGCTGCCTATCATACATTCTTAGAGACAAGTCAATAAATACGTGTCTGCTGGCCCGTCAGCGGGACAACGCTGATCTAGTTCTGGCTCTAAAACAGGGACACACTCAGTACAGAGCACGTTTTTATGAACATTATATAAACGTGTATATTTTCACTCCAATTTTCTTCCTGAACTTTCCATCAGCAGAACACATCATGTCTAATATGATGTCCTTTATGCTTTTGAGGTTTGGATTAAACTTCAACTTAACAAACAAATATTATTAGGATAATAACTATAACTCCATCTTAAGAACCGCTCTGCACTAACAGATCCACTCTGCCTGTGTTAGAATATTCACATAATAATAATTCATGAGCCCACAGTGCTGGTCTGATGCTAAACTCTGTGAGTACGTGCTGAGCTGAAAGTTCGCCCGCACACCAGCAGACAGACTCCAGTGCAAATATGCAGCAGAGGAGCTTGAAGTGGATTATATCTTGAGCACAGTTAAGAGGCTTCATTCACAGCACTGTCAGTGGATGTTTTTTTTCATTCCTGTGGACTGACAGTCCAAACAAAACTGCTGCTCATCTCTCGGCTTCTGCTTTAATGTACGACATTTTCTGAGAGCTGTCTGAATCCCTCAAAAATGTGTTCTTGACACAAGATGTTTTAAAGAGCTTGATATCTTGTAGTTTAGTAAATTGCATTGTTTTGTTTTTTTCTTTATAGGTGCACTGTCCAGAGGTATGTCCTGACCTTATAATAAAAATAACCTTCTTAATTTGAATTAACCTTCTTAATTTTTTTTGTATTTCTGTATAATGACCAAAAAAAATCCTGTTTCTAAACGAATCCTTTCTGGCCTGCAGGTGATATCTTGGCTATTGCCTTTGGAGTCTTGTTTGTGTTGACTTTGCTCCTTTTCTTCTTGTACGCTTATCAACAGCGGCAAAAACACTCAAAGTGAGTAACTCACCTAAGTGCTGAGTTTGTTAATGTAGGAAAATTGGATGACCTTCATTTCTCATTTTTTTCTCACCGTTTGGACTTAACAGCTTTCATAATTTCATGATATAAACGTTATATATACCAATTACACCGCACTTCACACGCACATCGATACTGATCCTCACCGAGCCTCGTGAAAAATAATACTTCCTTCTCTCCACAGATCTAACCTTGAAGCCAGACAAAATGTTATTTATAAACCAGCGAACAAGGAAGATGTGTAGACCTGCCACGTGTGCTATGGTGTCAAACAAACAAGCTCATATTTTTGGAGTTGCTGTAAAGACATTGGGGAATGTTAAACAAAAAACAGTATTTTGACCCCTGAGACTTCTAAAATCTGTTGATGGGTACAGATTTACACTCCTCTCTCAAAACTGCCACCTTTATTGTAAGTAAAATGTTTTAAGACGAATTACATTTCTTTTACATTTATAGCATTTGGCAGGCTTTATCCAGAGGGACTGAAATTCATCTCATTTATAAAACAGCAGTTGAGGGTTAAGGGCCTTGCTCAGAGGTCCAGCAGAGGCCACTGGGATTCAAACTCATGACCGTCTGATCAGTAGCCCAATGCCTTCATCACTGACCCACCACATCCCCGTATAATTACAAGGACTTGTGTGTTTTTTTTAACTCAGTAAGGGAAGAAATTGTCCAGTTGTCTCACTGAGAAAACAGACCATTCTTCTGATGTTTTCTGTTTTTTTTGCTGTATATAAATGTATTTTATTGTCGTATGGTGGACGATGTCTTGTCCATGACCTATTTATGACCATTTCTTCTTTATTTGTGCCATGTTTAAATTAAGCACTCAATTATCTGGTACCAAGTTGTTCATATTATTAATGGTCTATGATACGCACAAAAATATCTTCTCAGTGATTCAGTTACAATGCTCTATGTAAATCTATCCAGGCAAATAAAATGTCTTCATGTTTCTAATGTGTGTGTAAGTGATGAAATTAGCACCAAATTCAAGACACAGGACATTAAAATCAGTGGAGAGGAAAAAAAACATGGAACGAACTAATGAGGTCTTTCCCACAGTCAAACAGGACGGCCGAGAATGGGATAAATGGGCAAACTGTGACACGTCTGTTTAACTAAACACAGTGACTGAGCAAAGGAGTCACTATGTAATCAGCGTAATGCGACGGCCGTTTGTGAATCATTCGCTCCGATTACGACGACAATGTCTATTCAGGTGCACTCTGATAACATTCACAGTTCGGTCAAAGTTCATACTGCTGCCTGAACTGATCTGGCAACCTTGTCATCGAAAAGTAAATGAAAGCATCAAGCAGGAAGTGCAAGCTGCTAATCACACTGCAACCAAAGACTCTTATACATAGCAGTAACATGTGACAGCAATGTTTTAGACTACCTGTCATGTAACCTTGGCCAAAAGGATTTATTTTATGCCTGTAGGAATACCATAAATTTACTAATACAGTTGATTTATTAGTTCTATTTCCACAACTAACATGTTCAGTCTTGGGGAATTGATTTATGTCTTCGATTAAAAACAGCTGGTGCATCGTTCCTGAAGGTGATCTGAGTCCAGAGCGCCGAGGGTGACTTCCATTCACAGGACAGCAGGCCTACATTTCTACAGTTATGACACACGGGGAATCCTACTAGGGCCATCAGAACTATACTAGTGACTATAGAATAGAATGGGGAATGGAGAAAAAGAGCAGGTGTGTCATCTGAGACAGACAGTTTCTCAACAACTAGGGCAAATGGGTCACAGGGTAAGTGTCTTAGTTATAATGTTATTATATTGTAATAATAATATTATATAGTAAGGATATGCTGGTAGTAGATGCACCTATTATATAATCAAACATTGTCCAATACTGGTCCATGAGAAAGCAGACTTTATCTCAATATGACAGATTTTACTTGAAGAGTTCAGGAGCAGAATTGGGAAGAAGGTTAGACTTTTATTTCATCGTCACAAAATGGAGGCACTGTCATTTAGCACATAATCCATTGATGCACAACAGAGCTGATCAAATGGTGCTACATCTTCATCTAATGAGTCAGATTAGACCACCTAAAAATATGAGAGCCGATCACCAAAATATGATTTCAAGTGCAGCAGGGTGTCAGCTGAGAGCTGTAGTTCTGACATGTTCTTAAATTTGTGCTTCTTTTCAGGATAAATGACATTAAACTCTTTAGTTTTAAGAATTCCTTAAACCTTTTCCATACTTTAAGGTTGGAAGCATCCAGTTTATTAGCTCTAGTAAAGTTCTGTGCCCTGTTTGCGCTGATAAAAAGTTCTTTCCTGACGTTTCAGTTTAAAAAAAAAAAAAAAAAAAACTTGTGACGTGAGTGCACCTTTTTTTTTTTCCAGATCTTACGTAGTCGAGAGGAGTCAGGTGACCGAAATGTGATCAGATCCCTGTGTATATTGCAGCAAGCAAACACACATTTGATGAAAAATTAACTTTGTTCTTTGTTCATGACTCTTTTATGACTTGCAGGTTAAACAAGACTGAATGCTTCTTTCAGGAAATGGTGACATGTCGAGTTTCAGTGATCCGAAACCTTATTTATTCACAGTCCATTAAACACTGAAACATACCTATACAACATGTCCAGTCAAACACGTGTGTTTGTTTATATTAGCTCACATGGTCATTTTCTGAAATAAAAGTTAACATTGATATTAACTCATAGCAACTGGTATAAGCCCTAACCTGTCTGACTTTACTGGAATTCACACCTGAATGACTCGGGGCAGTCACACGCCTCAACGAAACACGCCTTTGAGGCAAATAGTTACTGCTAAAGCAGAAGACTGACCCCTTTTGTAAGGGTTAATCTACCTTTCAGGTGAGCAGCACAGCATATTAACATCACCTTGTGATTCTCCATCATCAGGTATTAAAGCAACAGCTGCATATTCTTTCAAAATTATGACACACAAATAGAAGGCAGTATGAAAATTCATGTGATAATGTATGATGTCAACACCACACATCTAGAATAGCAGAAACTCCTCATTATAGATACTATGGCAAAGATGAGAATTTGAGATAAATCTTAAACATAAAAGTCACTATCATTTTTTATGGACTATAGGAATCACCGTTTAATCTTACACCACTGCTGGGTTCAGTTCAGGGTCATGGAAACTAGTCATTGTACCACAGATCAGCCTCATCTCAGGGGGGGATATTATTCTTACTAAGAAAGTTCTCCTCTATACCAGGTTCAGTAAGTGATATTAAATCAACATGCTGCTCAGAGCATCCACTGTAAATAAAGTATCAGCTCTTTACTTACACCGATCAGTGTGAACAGGGAGGTGAAGTGAAAGAGCAAGTCAACATTTTGTCCTCAAAGTTGATGTCAGAAGCAGGAAAAATGGACAAATGTAAGGATTTGAGTGAGTTTGATGAAGACCACTGGATCAGAGCATCTCCAAAACTGCAGCTCTTGTGGGGTGTTCCCGGTCTGCAGTGGTCAGTATCTATCAAAAGTGGTCCAAGGAAGGAACAGTGGTGAACCGGAGACAGGGTCATGGGCGGTCAAGGCTCATTGATGCACGTGGGGAGAGAAGACTGGCCCGTGTGATCCGATCCAACAGACGAGCTACTGTTGATCAAACTGCTGAAGAAGTTAATGCTGGTTCTGATAGAAAGGGGTCAGAATACACAGTGCAGGACGGGTCAGGGCTGTTTTAGCAGCAAAAGGGGACCAACACAATGTTAGACCGGTGGTCATAATGTTATGCCTTATGATCGGTGTATACTGTAACTATTACAATTAAATTTAAATCAATAACTATACCGATATAATAGCTTCTTATATTTTTAGATTGCTGTAATAAAAGACAAACATGGAAATCATCCAACTTTCCACTTCCAAGCTAGGTTACATGCAGCATAAGTTCAGTGCAGGATGATAAGAGGGTAGAGAAGGGTGTGTTAGGTAGAGAAAAGAGACTGTCCTCTAAACCTGGGTCATGCTAAAGGAGAACCAGTCACCACTTCCACTGATCACAAGGTGTCCTGAATTTATCTGGTGGTATTGGGTCTGTTAAAGCCGAATATTAAATAACATGTTCAATTTAACTGTGGAAACCAAGCACAACTGTCCTCTACAATGATTGTTCACAAGAAATTTTGCAAATCCCAGGTTCTGAGAGTCAGGATCACTGGCCGGGCCTCTGACTGGTCAGTGTAATCTGAAATCCTGTGCTGTTTTATTTTGGGTAAATGGGTGGATCGATAAAGGAAAGATGATCTCTCATTACTCTCACATTTTTACCATGGTACACTCTCAAGAATCTTTTCTCGTCACTGATATGGTATAGACTTACCCTTATACCTGTAGAATATATATTCTTTATAAAAGGTACAATTTATTCATGTTTCTAGGTGAAACAGTCAGTGTACAAAAGATAAATGTACCACTCCAGCAGCAATACAGGTATGGATTTTACAGATCTTTCAGTATGACCCAGGCACAGGTAATATCACTGCAACTCTACCAGGTTTTCTGTAAAAGTTTCAATCAAGGTCACTTATCATGTTAGTCTTCAAAACGAGTAGATAACAGAGTGAAATAAACCACAACAGAAACACAATCTTCTGCAGAAATTGGTGCATACTGAAGGTGGCTTTTTATTTAGGACAGAGAAATGCCCAAAGAGATGATATGTTCCAGGTAGCTATTAAAATCCAGCCGTGCCTCAGAAAGTTGAAGCTGCCTTGGACTAATCCAGAACATCAGGTTGCTTGTTCTTAATCACACAGTGAGTCCTGAGACGAAGGCTGTACTGTTGTATGATGCGGTACCAGTTAGCCAGGTACAAAATGGCTGTGCCCAAAGAAAACCAGAAAAATCAAACCACTAACATCCGCTCAGGCCCGTAACGTACCTTAATGAAGGGTTCTACTTTAAAAACAAAAGTACATTTTTTTTTTTTTTTTACATGGCACAGAGTTATATTCCAACCATGACAGATGTGATGATAGACGTGTTATCAGTGTGCTGGTCTGGAAACTGTTCTTTGAGCGGCGAGTCAAAACCAGCAGAAAGTCAAACAGTTTTGAAGAAATAATCTCACAAAGAGCAAAGCAGCATTACGTTGGTTAAATAACCATATGGGCGTTAAAAAAAAAAAGCACTTGTTCATCCATGACAGAGTGAACACTTCATGGAAATGAAAACACAATCGAAAAATGTCTCCTGAAATAACACAAGCCAGCACCAGGGTTTGAAGCGGTAGAACCAAACGCTAGAAAGAGCTGTTATATTGCTTGTTGTCTACAGGAACATGTTTGCACCCGGTTACACAAGATAAAAGTTTGAGAGATCTTAAAAAATGAAGCCCTCAACAGTCTGTTAGTAGAGAATCTAGGGTGGGGGGGTGGGGGGGCAGTAAAGATGTTGCAGGTGAATTCGCAGCTACTTGTGTTCCTGACTTCTACTGACCAGTGATCTAGACGGACTTGTTAATCAAACTCTCAAAGATGAAGAAGATGTAGAGACAGCTTTCGATCAATCGATGTAAGAGACACGAATTACAAAGATAATTCTGCATAACTAGTATATTTACACAGTAGATGATTTGACATATTTGCCAGTGGACTGCCTCTGAGGACATACACTTTGAACATTCACATTGCATACGTTTGCCCCAATGCAGAGGTCATCAGACAGAAGATTTTTGTCCATGTGCCGTTTGATGAGAGCAAATGAAATAGGCTCTCTGCTTAAAGGACTCACTGAATTAATGAGCGCTAAATGTGGGACATGGAAATCAGTAAACTACTGATCCACTGTGGTGTGTATCACGTTATTAAGGGGGCACATTAGCAGCTGAAATGCCTCGGTATTTGCCCAGGACCAGACCGTGTCAGACAAATGGCTTTGGCTCTACAGCCTGGATTCGTCATCATTCGACAAACCCGGTGGCAGAATTCGTGGCCAGGTTTCTGACTAACACATTAACACTATACAGTCAAATCATAGCTAAATGTCTCAAGTTTTCTGCAGTACAAATGCAAAGACATTAATAGTGGTATGACTTAAAAATGCCATGTTTTTAGGCACAGGAATAACTGAATAACACATTACACCTTCTCTCCCTCCAATACATTTGGTTTGACACAACATTAGAGTCATTTTACTCAGATTCAGTGTTTTGTAGAGAAGTGAACTTTTCCCAGTCTGGTTTTACATTAGATATGGGACATAATCCAGACTGTAAGGAAGACACAGTCTGGCCCCAGGCTCTCACCTCTGACCTTAAAAAAATATTTAAAAAAAAAAAAAAAGTCCGCCTACGGCTTAGTTTTAATATTTACATGAGACTTCCACCAGAGAAAATAAGAAAAATAACACAACATGATTTATGAATTAACAAAAAGATTGCTGCGTTATATGCAAAATACTACTCTGTAATGCTTGCTTGTGATCAAATAAATTCGTTAAAAGCATGGATTGTGATGTGTGTAAAGATGTCAAGCTATTTACACTGAGCATGAGCTGAGAGTCCAATAACCTGTAAGGCAGCCCTGTTGGTAGGGGCTCGAGTTTAACCCCAGGGCAATCATCAAAACAGATGGCCGCTGCTACTGTTCTTGCTCTAGCTGCTTGTGTTACTTTGAGAAGTGAACGCAGCCATCCAACAAACCGCCTGCGTCTCGCTGTGAGGTCAGAACTCGGCTGCCTTACGAAGGCGCTGCCTCGGTCCTCTTACCTGTGGACAGAGTCATGTGACAGAATGACGGGCTAGATCATTATTACAAAATCCCCAATAACAAGAACATACAGGTTAGAAAGTCACGAGGGCACGCTGAGGTTAAGAGTATTATATTGCAGGTTATACTGGATTATAATCTCAACATTGGTGCAGGACAGTGTTGTAGAACAGAGCCTCTTTAAACATAGTCTCATCCTCAGAAGTCATGCCCTCAAACCCTGGCTGACTGCCTGATATGTTTGCAAATATGGCACACAAAATAGGAAATACTGGATTTTCAAAATTATGTGAAGTTCATGATGTGAAGAACCTTCTCAAATGAACGATCTATAGTTGCACACTGGTCTGTTTTTGTAGGGACAGTGACATTTTAACGCCCCTGAACACGATGCTGAACAAAATGAACCGTGACTGGTTGCTTTACATGTCAGTCAGACGCCCTTTTGGGCGGTTCTTGGACAATAAAAGCTGCTACAGAGTTCGGGCCTTCTGCTTTCAGTCTGCTGCTCATCAGACTCCTTCCAGGTTGACAAGAACTTCTAATATAAGCTTCACTGGGAATTTGATTAATAGTAAAAGAGTAATAAATTATTAATAAAAACATGCTGTGAGAGTGAGCAATGGGGTGATGGTGTAAGTGAATCCTCAAGGCTTCACAGATTTCATTACTTTCGGTGTTTTCACGTGGCTTGCTGTTCACTCACACAAGCAAAACTGCAGCAAACCCTGAGACACACTCATGCTAATTATTAAAAATCAGAATGTGGTTATTTAATCCTACGAACATGTTCTCCTCTGATATTAATCAGTATTTAAAGATGAACTGTCTCAGAAACAAAAATGTACCAACAGTAAAATTCATGCTCAAAATATTTCTGACCACAAATTGATCTACTGAGACACTCAGGTTAATAAATATTCATCACAGCAAGTAATTTAGGTGAAGTAATGAGGTTCTCGCCACCATCTTGTAGCACCGCAATATTTTCCATCAATTTTTCTTGCTCAGTGTTGTGGTGCAGATATCCGATTGATTTTATCAACAACCTAAACAGTCGTTTTATATTAATTAAATCTAATTAAATAAAAACAGTGCAGATCTTACGTGTGCAGAGCTGGGAGAGGTTATTCAGAGACCCTCCTGAAGAGAAGAACGCCCACACAGCCATGCCTGCCATTACGACATACACAGGAGGAAGACTGCCTCCGTACAGAGGGTTCATCAGAGACTGGGGGCAAGAAGGAGTGTAAATGAGACAAAGGGGACAACAGTGGGTTAACAATGTAAATAACAATGTAAACGTCCCTGAGATCCAGTTTTAATACTAACTAATAATGAATAATTTATAACAGGCAGTAATTTTTTGTTTATAACCTCAATAAAAGTAAAGTACAATAAAAGTAAAAGTTTTTTGGACACCAAAACTGAAGTGTTTCTGATCTGATTGGATATAGTAGTCCCATGATACCTTTCTCATCAGCACATCGGCATAACATAACCAAAAGCACAGATGCCATATGGGTTGATAGAAGTCTTGGGATTGAAGAAATGTTTTGGGATTGTCTAATCTCACCACCGTTACACAATAAACACAGACTAAACATCTAAGCATCTGATAGCAGGTGAAACAGAAGAGGTGGTCATGTTAACTGGGCTGGATGAGGAAGTAAACATGGCCTGCTGGGGCTAAGACAGAAATCTAGTGGGAGTCAATTACAATTATTTGGTTTACGTGACTGGTAGAGCTCATTCTTCTATCACTCGGATTTTATCCCGTTTACAGGACTGAGTCTATTTAACTCGTCAGACACTGGTGTACATTACAGATAAATTAATTAAACACGCAGGGACGTATGAAGAAAAATGTGAATGTGCTTTTCTTCAAGAAAAACATATCTGTTTATGAACATGATGATGTTTTCTGTCAGTAGACATTGATCCAGCGTGTATGTAAGGAGACTCCAGTGTCGAGCACTTTAACAGTTTTAACAGTTTTACAGCAGTGGAAAAGTTTTCAACACAAAGGTTTCTTGGAAAAATGACCAGCTGAAGGTTTGTTAACTTGTAGGCCACTTTGGATAAAAGTCTCTGCTAAATGAGCAAATATTAAATTAATTAAATATTAATCTCATGGATAACTATAAATGGTTAAATCATGTCACTCATTAATTAAATTAAAAAAAAAGTTATGTAATTGTTGGAAAATTGCTGTGGTATAAGAGGAATAAAACACGTTAGGATGTGCCCTAATTGGAAATGTATTGACTTTGATGTGGTAACACTGTTTTATTCCTTATTTAATTCACTTTCATTCAACAAAACACAGCTGTATTTATGTATGGGGCGTGCCGAAAGCAACAGCACTGATAAACAAAACTGTTTATGAAATTAAATTAAACCAAGCAGCAACAGCTGTCCATTTGAGGTCCACTTTCAACACCTATTAATTACCAATAATTTAGAATAATCAACTCTTCATAAGCAAGTCAATAGTTACTGAAATAAAGCAGCAAAGTCAGTACAAAAAATTCTATAGACCACTGTCTCTACACTGAGAGAGAAAAACAAGCAGCTTGACAACCACACAGGATGACTGAAGAGCTGTTTGGCTTTTTCTGAGATTTCTAATTGCTTATATCTTCCGTCTGGTCTTACACTAACCCTACGGCGCCTTTCTTATCATCACATCATATACACTGCTAATCATCTCTATTTATTTATGTAGCTAAACTTATTCCAAGCCACCGCAGACATAGGCAGAGCAATTGTATGGTGTTAGGAGGCGCCTAAGTGCTTTGGGATTGGGGCCGGAAGGTCAAGATGTCAACATGAGGAAATAAACAGAGAAATCTAGAATCAGTTGGCTGTCAGAGGCCATTTTTCAAACATCTGTCACATCAGATTCTGCCCATTTTTTACAGTGCAGTCCAGACTCATTGGCATCCTCCATGATGTTAGCAAAACTACAAACTGCTGGTTACAAAATTATTGGCACCGTTATCACTACTATTCTCCAACACATGCCCTGGAGAGAATAACTTCATAACTGAGAGTCATCCCATAATGTCTACCAAGTGTGAAGACACTTGATCCTTTCTGCAGATCATTTTAAGCTCCATTAAATTCTAAGGTTTGTGCATAAAGGACTTAATGCCATTAATGCAAAAACTGAAGCCACTGAAAACACTGCTTTTATTTTTTCTCTAAAAACTCCTCTTTATTTAGAAGTTTGTTCGGTTCGTTGTCTTGATGAAAGCTGGGACCAAATCTGGCAGGAGCAACCAGGTTTTCAGCTGAAGTGTTCTGGTAATTCATGAGCCACTGATCTCCAGAAGCGTCTTCTAATGACACTTGTTAAAAATCAGTTGTATTTATGAAGTGTTTGTTTTTCATCCAGCTTTTCGGTATGAATGTGGTGTTCTTTAGTTAAGTTAAGTTGCTTTAATTGCTCTAATTATTTATTCATAATGATTTTTATTTTGTGAGAGATCATAATTTATTTTGCCATCCCCTGGCTTGATATACTTAATATGTAATGTAACAATGGAGATATTTGACATTAATTGATAAAAAATATGCTTAAACGTCAGTAGAAGTCAGGTTATGACATTTTGTGAAAAACAATTGATCATTTAACCTGAGTCACTCATGTTAATTGCTTATTTTAGGTGTAAGGAAGAAACCTCTATCTGATGCTCTAAAGCATTAGTGTTAGATGAGGAAAGAGCAGTAACCTGAGCTGGTCATGTGAAACATGAGCACTATCTCCCTCCAGTGGACACTGAGTTGCTTTGATGTTACTTATGTCCAAGCACAGTCCATTTCCTGAGTACACTTTACCGGTTAAAATGTTCATAGGCTACTGATGGTCTTGTATAGCTGGGGTTTAGCAGTGTGAAAGTAAACAGCTACATGCAGTACAGCTTATAAACTGCACATAATGATAAGTGATTTTTTTAATCAAATTATTTAGTTCATTTTTTTCCTCTTAAAATGAATCCTAAACCTCTCTAGATTTAGTCTAGACTGTGTCTCTGTGTACATTACTGTGCAGCACACTGAAAGCAGACAGGAGAGTGCATTCACTTGACCAGCACAGGACCTGAGGTTGAGTGTCATGTGACAACTTGGTTGCTTACCAGACTGGAGACCAGCAGATGGAGACACACCACCACAACGATGACCCACCAGCGGCTCTTCTCACAGCCCTCAAAGAATACCACTCCCCAGAATGTGTGCAGCAATGTTATGGCTAGAGTCATCAGAGCTGTAAAAAGTCCACAAGTTATCTTTAATAGCCATAACTCTCCCCGTCATTATAATCACGCTCACAAACCAGTTACAGAACATGAAGCCGAGACAGAGTTCTAGTGAGCGGACCAAGATGTAGTGACATCAGAAGACTATAATTTTACTTATATAATCAGCTATTCTGTTTTATTTGAGATGATCTTTCACAAAGCCAATGTGTGGTAGAAAAGAGAAATAAATACATGTAGACTAACCTGAGGTGATAAAATAGTACTGAGAGTCTCCAAAGATGCCCACGGTACCTGGGCCCAGAGAGTCAGACAGGATGTTGATCATGGAGAAAGCCCCACTTATTATCCCAAAGCCAAGTCCTGCCACTGTACGTACACACACACACATATATATATATATACACACACACACACACACACACACACACACACAATCTACTGACTGTACACATATCTGAGACAAGAAAATAACTACAACAGAAAAAACATCATTAGAACCTCTCTTATAATCAATAACTGAACTGTCGTAATACAAACATGGGTGAGATGTGTTTCATTTATCTTAAATAAAACACTAGAAGAAGTGTTAAAATAGTCTCTCTCACCATAAGCCATTTGCCGGACAGAAATGGGTGAAGTTTCTTCATCGCTAATAGCTGCCAGGCCTTCATTAGCCTTCCTAAAGGTGGGGGGGACGGGGGATCATTTAATAATCATTCACTCTTTACTTAATAATAAAACTCAATGCCCATTTGACTCCCTCCTAGGGAAGATTTCTACAGTATGAAAATCTCAGGTTTGTTTCTGTTGGAAGTGTGTAACTGACCATTTGCTCTCCTCCTTCTGTTCCAGCTTCAATGGTCTGAACTCAAAGACTATAACTTCCTCCTGCTTATCCATGTTTATACTATATTCTAAAACTGAAATATAAAGCTTCAACAGACACCAAGCAGCTTTACAGAAATATATCAATCCAGGAAATAACTGATGAATTTTATATTTATCCCTGATGAACAAGTGATGGTGGAAAGGAAAGATGATATTAGGAAGAAACCTTGAGAGGAACCAGAACCAAAAGGGAACAGATCATCACCTAGGTGACGTCAGTCTGATTATAAATCATTTCCCTCCTAAAACTGTGTGCTATACGGTCAGAAAGTGCAAATGTCTACTAGGAAAACTAGGAAACTAGGAAAAGCATTCTTGTATTAAAATGAACTATATTTCGTTATAAACTGCACACTGATGGAGACAAGTTCAAAACTGTTTGGGAAAATTGCAGTCCAAAGCCATCTTCATACTTTCCAAGTGGTTCCATTCACAGCAAAACCATCTAGCTCTAGGCTGTACATGTGGACATTATTATTATTGTTATTATTAATAGTAATAATAATAATAATAATAATAATAATAATAATAATAATAATAATAATAATAATAATAATAATAATGCCCTTCATACATTTTCAGATGCTAATCCAGAGCCTATCCTGGGAACACTGGACCTGAGTTGGGAATACACCCTGGATGGGACTCTACTTCACACACTGGGAAGGTGGATTAGCATGTTACTAAATGATCTTAACAATCTGAAACCTATTTTTTCAGACATTCAGAAATGAAGCAGGTTTTGTTTATTGTTTTTTTAATGCCATGCCAGAATCAGTGGGCATCATCATGGCAGGATCAAGGTGGATAAAGCATGATATTTAAGATTTAGTAGTTCTTATAGTATTATGACAGCAGAATCTCCGAGTATTTCAGCTGTGTCATTAACAGCAGCCCTACAGATGACGCAGGTAGCAGACTGACTGTAAGGCTGAGTTACGGCTATAGCTTCTGTTACTTCTGTGAAAAACATTATATATTAGGCTTACTCAATGTTATAGCATTAGGCACACCTAACAAGCATAAAGAGGAAGTGGAAGAAATGCTGAAAGCAGATCCCATGCAACATTACTCATGCTGATGGTAAAAAGCCTGAAAGCTACATGTGAGAACATCTTCCTGGAGTTTAGCTAACATTGCAGCGGTGTTAAATAATGGCTTTGATGGTTTACCCAGAATGCCAGCTCGAGGTGAACCTTTGACCCAGTCATAAAACACTGATGACTGGCCAACCCATCATCTCATTCCCCAGTTGTTCATTAATGAACCTCCCTGTAGACACTTTGCTTCCTCAGCTGGAATGTTGACAGCATGAGGACGATGGACATGAGTGACGTTCATTCTAGGTCTGTTTCTCACATGACCACACAGCTCAGGTTGTATCAGAGCAGGGAGAAAACATGAGCAGTGTTTTCACGCTCATAACCTGGGATTTTACCTGATCACCAGAATTGATCAAGATTTTCCAATAAAAACAAAAAAAAATTCTAATATATTCAATAGAAAAATATTTCTACATATATTTCTGGCTTAGTAGTCCACACATCCATAAGACATTGTGGCACTGTAGACTGACCGGTGTCTTTAAATTGTCTGTAGTGTGTGAACGTGTGTGTCCTATGATGGGACGCCATCCAGGGTTTCCCCCACCTTGTGTCGGAGTCTCCTCTCTAAGATAAGCAGTATGGAAAATGGATGCTATTATAACTATTTCTTTTCTCTCTTATAGCACTTTATCTATCTATTGTACCCTATCACATGGGCCAGCCTTCACTCCCCACGTGCATCAATGAGCCTTGACCGCTCATTGTTAGCCATCACAATTTGTCCCTTCATCAAACTCAAAGCTCAAATCCTTACGCTTGTCCATTTTTCCTGCTTCTAACATCAACTTTGAGGACAAAATGTTGACTTGTTGCCTAATATATCCCACCCACTAACAGGTGCCATGATGAGGAGATACTCAGTCTTATTCACTTCACCTGGCACTGGTCACACTGTTATACCTGATCTGTGTATACAGCACTCCTGGCAACTATAGTTATAGTAAATGCGTTTAGAAATTAAACTTACTGTACTCATTCATATTTGCCATGAAAAACAACGTTTAACAAATTCCACATACAATAAATTGACTGGAATTTACGCATTAAGACTGCTAATTAGATGTTTATTGCTGAATGACTCAAAGAAATGCATCCTGGTCTGGACAAAGGAATAAAATAGCCAACAGCCCCTTTATTTGTGAATTACTCCCACCTTCAGACATTTCATGTATTTTTCAGCATTTCCGCTCAATCTTACACTGAATTCCCATGGGATTCTCATGCAATCTGTATGTTTTAGTAACGCTCACACATTACTGAATCTGCAGACTGCACACTGACGGAGAAAGAGCTCTCACCTGAGCAGTCTGTAGTAGGCAAATCGGAAAACTTCCTGAAGGAGGACTGAGAACACGACCCCGAATATCAGCAGACCCTTCTGTACCTTGGCGTCGTCTGCGTTGCTGGCTTTCACAGCAATGAACCAAACCAGAGAGGATAACAGGAGGGACAGGAGCCAGAAGAAAGCACTGAAACACACACACGTCTTTATTTATCTTTACGAAATGAGTGTCAAAGATGTGCACAGTAGATTACTCAGGTTACAGAGGGTTTACAGAAGTTTATCTCTGGTCCTGATGTAAACGCAACAAATCATAGGACAAAGTGTGGTTTTAATTGGTGAGAACATTCGTTAAGCCTCTTTTAGTGAGACACCAACGTTTTATTGGCTGTATGAACAAGCGAATACAGGAAGATACCGACTTGTCCATTTGATATATTTGACCTGAACAGTAAGAACACAAGACTGACCTTTGTTTCATTCGGACTTTTCATAGTTTCCATAGAAACATATGGATTCAATACTTCGCATAGGTTTGGCAGGAGAAGGTTCTTTAACATCACCTGAACATGAATTCTTGTCAGATATACACTACATGAACCAAATGTTTGTGGACACCTGGAATGGGATGATCAACGCACACATGGTGGTAAGGGTCAGGTGTCCACAAACCTTTGGAAATTTTGGTGCATGTCTCAAGATTTGCAGTGGTTTCATCAATAAGAACAATGACAAATATTACTTTTATTGAGTGAAAACCTTGTCTGGACCTAGTGGTCAGTTATTGATCAGAGATTAGATTAATAATATTAAAGCGTCTATAGTGCACGCGAACAAAGCTCATAAAGCTCACTCAGGTTATCTGAAGAGGAAAAGCAAGCCTTTACATGTGTTTTATAGCTGTGTGCTGCTGTTAAATCACAGAACATGCCTGAGGTTTAAACCTGAGATTTATTAACGATTTGTTCCTGCATATTTCTGACCATCAGTTCAGCTGCTAACACACAGCCACCTGAGGATCCAGCGGGCAGTCCGGTCAGCTTTAGTGTTCGTGTTAGCCACACCATCATTCTACTCACCCCGCGATCAGGATGATGACCCTCAGCGGATCTCTGGCGATGGTGAAAATAAAGAGAGCGAAGGCAGGGCCAAACGCTATGAAAGCACAGCCGAAAAACACCGCTACAGTCATTCTCCTCAACAAACTTCCAGCTAGCGCGTTAGCACTGAGAGGAGAGGCGCGAGAGGATGTTCTTTAACACCTAAAAAGTCTCGGGTTAAAGCTTTTCGATCTCAGGTGAAGAAATCGACAGATGATGATCACGAAACTTCCCTAAAACACAACAAAGAAAACACACATGCAAGAAAAATGTCACTTCATTTCACCGGCTGCTCGGAAGGCTACACCAGCAGTGCTGCTAACGAACTGAGGAGCAAAGAGGCGATTAATCGACACGGGTTTAGTCTGAGTTAATGTCACTTAAAACCGATTTTAAATCCGCTTTTTCTTGTGTGCCATCTTCAAACCCTTGAATTCCCCTTTTTTCCCCCTCGTAACAAAGCACGCGACTTCCTGAGGCTTTTGTTTGTCAGATTATTTGCTTTGTACTTCCGGGTTTTCCACGCCAGCAGCACTGGGCCTCGTTTCATTCACTCCAACCTCTCACTCTCCCTAGAGTGTGCACTTCACTCCGCTTCGCCTCTTCCTCCATTTTTAATGTGAGTGACCTTTGGGTTCCTGGGACAAGATGAGAATGGAACACTCACAGTTTGGAGTCTATAATAATAAAAAACAGTTAATGAGTGAAATATATAAGAATTTAGACAAACCATTTAATACGTCACTTGTTTACATTTAGAAATATATTCAGGGTTTTTTATACTTATTTGCTCAATATCTTCTTTTAATAAACAAGACTGTTTACTATTCAGGTACTAAGAATATAAGAATATAATCTTTAGGGAGGCCAAAACAAGATAAAATAGAGGTGCACTGGATACTTTGCATACTTGAATTGAAGCTGGATATTTTGCACACTTGTTTGTTAAGTATGCACACTTATTTTGCAAACTTTATTTTAAGCATGCATACTAATATATATATATATATAGTGTGCATGTAAGAAAGAAAGGGTTTTGTTATTTTAATTGACAGTCTGTCTCTTCGTAGCTCTGTGTTCACGTTGACAGTGTGAGATGATCAGGCACAGGCCAAAAAATAAAAAATAAAATAAGACATAAGCATGTGGCTTTTTATGTTTATGACTGTTATTAAAAGTGTCTTTAAGGTGGCTAATACACTGCACCAGCTTTGATGATCTTATGTCTGATAGGTTTAATAATCACACCGATCAGGCATAACATTATGACCACCTGCCTAATATTGTGTTGGTCCCCCTTTTGCTGCCAAAACAGCCCTGACCCGTTGAGGCATGGACTCCACTAGATCCCTGAAGTTGTGCTGTGGGATCTGGCACCAAGATGTTAGCAGCAGATCATGGGCCTCGATGGACCCCACCTCACAACTTACAGGACTTAAAGGACACTTTTGATAGATACTGACCACTGCAGACCGGGAACACCCCACAAGAGCTGCAGTTTTGGAGATGCTCTGATCCAGTGGTCTAGCCATCACAATTTGGTCCTTCATCAAACTCAAAGCTCAAATCCTTACACTTGTTCACAGTGTTATACCTGATCTGTGTATATGATGTTGGTTGTACAATTCTCCAATTGTCATGTTTGGTGAAGTTTCCTTGTAACCGTTAAACAATGCTCTGTTCTAAAGTTCCCAATATGATTTGAGAAGAGAACTGACTTTAAACTGACGTTAAAATAGAACGTTCCCAGAAGATTATGAAATGGTTCCACAAAATATAAACAAAGGTGAACCAAATGTAAATGTTAGAGAGATGGTTGTGTACAGTCTACACAGTACACAACACACAGGTTACAGCTTTAAGACTACACAGGAAACACAGCCTCTACTAAAATGTTAATCTATGATATATAAAATACAGAAATGTGTCTATAAAATTCATAACTATAGAATCACACTGTTTATTAATTTAATATAAATGGTTTTTCAGTGGACAGCACAGCCTTCGCTCCTCAAAATCTTCTCTGAAGCCCCTGAGACAGCTTGGATAGGACTCCAGTAGAATATGGCTTCTGTGGCATTTTAAAGGCAGATCCGAGTACTGGGTTTAATGGGAAGAAAGATTAATATTCATTGAACAAAAGGCTCAATTCTATTATTATATGATATTGAACAGCAGTGTGTGCAAGCAGAATACACATAGAAAAAAAAACTGTGTTCCTGGCCATTATCCTTATTCCAGATGTAAATATGTACAGCTTCTCCATATGATGATGGGGAAGTCTCGCTGGACAGGTTGAACTTTATAACCAGCTTCCAGTCAGTGAAACAGTAATGAACATCACTAATATATCATCAGCAGTCACACAGAGCTGCAGCAGTCAGTAACTCAATCCATAACAGGTTTACACAACTAATAAATAGCTGAATAGCTGTCACTACCTTCGTCAGTGCCATTTAGCTAGCTGTTTGTTGTTGTTGACCTGCTAGTTGGTGACCTGATTTTTAGAAAGTCTTTAGATGCAGCTACTTACGAGCAGAGGTGGATGAAGTACACAACTTCCTTACTTGAGTGAAAGTACAGATACTACTGGTCAAACATTACTCCATTACAAGTAAAAGTTGTAAAGACAGATTTTTACTTAAGTAAAAGTACAGAAGTACTTGTTGTTAAAAGTACTTAAGTATCAGAAGTAAATGTCAACGCATTGTTTTATTATTGTTGCATTGTTGTATGCAATACTTACTAGCAACCTTATTTCTTGAAATTGTGATGATTATGGCTTACAGATAAGGAAAACCCAAAATTCTGTGTCTCAGAAAATTAGAATATTACATAAGATCAATAAAAAAAGGATATTTCAAAGAGAAATGTCAGACTTCTGAAAAGTATGTTCGTTTCTATACACTCAATACTTGGTTGCGCCTCCTTTTGCATCAATGCGGTGTGGCATGGAGGCAATCAGCCTGTGGCACTGCTCAGGTGTAATGGAAGCCCAGGTTGCTTTGATAGCAGCCTTCAGGTCATCTGCATTGTTGGGTCTGGTGTCTCTCATCTTCCTCTTGACAATACCCCATAGACTCTCTATGGGGTTCAGGTCAGGCGAGTTTGGTGGCCAATCAAGCACAGTAACACCATGGTCATTGAACCAGCTTATGGTACCTTTAGCAGTGTGGGCAGGTGCCAAGTCCTGCTGGAAAATGAAATCAGCATCTCCATAAAGCTTGTCAGCAGAAGGAAGCATGAAGTGCTCTAAGATTTCCTGGTAGATGGCTGCGTTGACTGTGGACTTCAGAAAACACAGTGGACCAACACCAGCAGATGACATGGCAGCCCAAATCACTGACTGTGGACACTTCACACTGGACTTCAGGCAACATGGATTCTCTGCCTCTCCACTCTTACTCCAGACTCTGGGACCTTGATTTCCAAATGAAATGCAAAACTTACTTTCATCTGAAAAGAGGACTTTGGACCACTGAGCAACAGTCTGGTTCTTTTTCTCCACAGTCCAGGTAGGATGCTTCTGACATTGTCTCTGGTTCAGGAGTGGCTTGACACGAGGAATGCGACATTTGTAGGCCATGTCTAGGATTCGTCTTAAGCTCCCCCAAATTCTTGAATGGATTTTGCCTGAGAATCCTCTCAAGGCTGCGGTTATCCCTTTTGCTGGTGCACCTTCTCCTACCACACTTTTTCCTTCCACTCAACTTTCTATGAATATGCTTGGATACAGCACAACCAGCTTCTTTAGCAATGACCTTTTGTGGCTTACCCTCCTTGTGGAGGGTGTCAATGACTGTCTTCTGGACAACTGTCAAGTCAGCAGTCGTCCCCATGATTGTGTAGCCTACTGACCCAGACTGAGAGACCATTTAAAAGCTCAGGAAACCTTTGCAGGTGTTTTGAGGTAATTAGCTGATTAGGGTGTGATGCCACGACTGTCCAATAATTAACTTTTCACAATATTCTAATTCTCTGAGACAGAATTTTGGGTTTTCCTTATCTGTACGCCATAATCATCACAATTTCAAGAAATAAAGGCTTGAAATATTTCACTCTATGTGTAATGAATCTATATAATATATGGGTTTCACTTTCTGAACTGAGTGACAAAAAATATTGACCGTTTTCCTTATATTCTAAATTTTGAGATGTACCTGTACACATCTATGTGTATCCACTCATGAACATTTCAATCAAATGGTCTGTAAATGAAGACTGGTCAGAAAAAAAAATCTAACCTGCTTTAAAACCCATCTACACAACATCAGCTGTCCAACCACCCAACAGCAACACTGCTTTAACAAAGAGTTATATATATTTCCACAATTCATTTACACCGTTTTAATATACATTTACACCATTGTCCAGGCTCCTCCCTCCTGTGTGCAATGCATTGTGGGCAATATTACCCGTTAGAGTGTGCATTGTTCTGCACTTTGAATTTCTACTGGAAGTAGTAGACCATCCAGGAATTTTTGGAATACTCTTTTCAGTATACTGCGATTTGGGGCATACTAATTCTATTTTTAATACTATTTAGGACACATAGTATGAGAATTTGGACACAGCGTACGTTTTTGTGTGTTAACTAACATCATTACCAATGTGTTGGTGGTGTATAATATACAAAGCATATCTTCGTCCATTTTGTCAGAAATTGATCAGTTGAGCAATTGAGTTCAAAAACTTATGGAAAACCACTGAACTTTACAACACATGACGCTACAAGAGTGAAAAAAATCATCCTATGATTAATGTAACTACTTTCTACTCAATGACCCTGACAGAAATGTAGTGGAGTAAAAAGTAGAGTATTTATCTTTCAAATGTAGTGAAGTTAAAGTAAAAAGTATCCAGAAAAAATAATACTCAAGTAAAGTACAGATACTCAAAAAGTGTACTTAAGTACAGTACTCAAGTAAATGTACTTCTTTACTGTCCACCTCTGCTTACGAGGAAAGACTGAGAATCAAAGCAGGGGCCAGAAGAACAGAGGAAAGAGATAAAAGAGAGCACACATAGATATAAACTTTAATAAGAGACATCTGTGCTTTCCTTATTTAAAAAAAACAACAGCCGTCACTGATGTAGTGAAGCATGTACACACACACACACACACACACACTCACACACACACTCACACACACACTCACACACACACACACACACACACACACACACACACACACACTCCTCTGGACTAAAAGACTACAATTTTGGAAGTCGTGTCTCTAACGGTGTTTAAACTGAAACAGAGGTCATTGTAATATCAACACAAGACTCAGAGTAATATCAGGGCTGTGAATCACATGCACAGAGCAGTGAGTGCACTTCAGTTTGAACACTGAAACACGAGCGTTTCGTTTTTTCCTGCTCACCAGGGTTTTACACTTTTCTGTGACTTTGGTGGTGGAGATAAGAGAAGTGGCTCCTTTCCTGTGAACACCCTCAACCTCATTTCATCTGGCAACACAGAACATTTTAACATCTGACTCCATAAAGACATCTTTACTCCATACTCAACATTTTTAGTATGCATACTTAAAATTGTATGTACTTTTACATAAGCACATATAAAAGTAAACTTTTCTGTTGAGTAAATTTCTATTACTGCTCTTGTGTCGTCCATAGGCTCAGTTTCAGAAGCTCTGCCCACAGCTCACAGAGCGTATTGTGCACTTTGTGTGCTTTTGTACTTCACCTCTCCATATACAAACATCTTAAAGCACAAATAATGCAATCTGTATCATACACACACACACACACACACACAATAATGCAGTGCTTTGAAATTTTGTAAGCAAGCATGCTTTTTTCCGACACCTATTTAATATTTCACACATTTATTCTTATGTATGCATGTTTATTTTGCATATAAACACGATGATTATTGTACACTTTGTTTACAATACTTTGTTTACAATGTTAATGCTGGTTCTGATAGAAAGGAGTCAGAATACACAGTGCAGGACAGGTCAGGGCTGTTCTGGCAGCAAAAGGGGGACCAACACAATATTAGGCAGGTGGTAAAATCCTTACGCTTGTCCATTTTTCCTGCTTCTAACATCAACTTTGAGGACAAAATGTTGACTTGCTGCCTAATATATCCCACCCACTAACAGGTGCCATGATGAGGAGATACTCAGTCTTATTCACCTGTCACTGCTCATAATGTTATACCTGATCAGTGTATGTATGCATACCTAAAAAGATAATTATCCAAAAAAAGTATGTCTACTTAAAATATAAGATTGCAGAAGTACTAAAAATAAAAGAGGATGAATTTATGCAAGTAGTGCACAAAAAGTAATAAATAAAGGCACAAAGAGAGCACTTGTATTCAACATTTTAATCATCTTTAACAAAGAGCTTACACAATTGCATAGTTAGGTGATGCTTTAAAAATGGACTTTAACTGATCAATCACATTCCCATCAATGATTCTAAAAGGCCACAACTAAACAAAAAAAATCCTCTTTTTAAAAATAGTGTAACTCAGTGGCATGCGCACCAGTTTTAATACACCATGGTAAGAATTTCAGGGGAAACATCATGACACAGGAAGTACTTTAGACATTACAAACTGTCAAACTAATCCACATTCAGAAATCAAACATGAGGAGAGTAAACTGACAGTGATTTTAGTCAGCATTGATACTTTGGCCATGACATTTGGTCATTTTTGGTGAATATATGAGTAGACTGATGTCACATCTGTAAACATGCACCTGAGTCTGCTCCTGTCACATACTAGTAACTACAAAATACACAAATTTCTTGACCAAAAGTACTAAAATTAGTCCTCTATCGATCTCTAGTAGAGTGGAGAAAGAGTGGATTTATGAGCTGTCAGAAATATCTGCAGGTGGATTAATCATGTAGAGAAGCACTAATTAAAACAATGATAATCAGTAAATATGTATTATAACTTGTAATTCTGTGCTTTGTTTACACACATAAAATCAGTCTATATTAATGACACATAAAGAGCAAACTAAGAAATCAATTGTTCCATAATAAAAAGCATTGAGTCCCTCTGATGATTTGGATATAATTTGGTCAAGTAAAGTAGTGGAATGACTAAAGCTCAGGGGATGAGGCAGTGGAGTAGGTTAAAGCTTCGATGTTAATGAATGAACAAGCAGCTCCTTGGTTAGAACAAACACTTATTAGTAATTAGACAGAAAAGTAACTTTGGTTTTATGCATCAGAACTACTCTAAATCCACACGTTGTCACTTCATGGGAACTGACGGATGAACTACTGATTCTACTGATAAAACTTGATTGATTGGGCCTGTGTCTTAGAGCGATATACCACAGAGAGTCTATCTACATGTATAAAATGGCAGAGTGTAATTTCAGGGCATCGGGAGCTATCAAGCTAAAGCTACTTGGACCTTACCCCTGTGAGGGATGTGTGTGCATGGGTTTGCTGCATGGGGCTCAGCTGGAAAGCTCTATGCCATGTAAGACTCTTGTTTGTGACGCAGATTTTGCACTTTATAAATTGTTCAGCTCCATTAGAGTCTGGTCCAGCACTTGGTGCATGCCTAAGTTCTCCTCTTTAGCCTGGGCTAGTTTCTCTGTTGGCAGAGGGAAACAAAAAGGACAAAGTGAGGAAACAAGACTCTTAGAAAGTGAAGCTACTTTAACAACACAGCACAAAAAGCAAGTGCTACACCACACATACCAATAAGTCCAATTCCTCCACTGATTAAAAAAAGCAACACTCATTACGTTTACATTAGTCATTAATACAGTAGACAGTTGAAGTACGTGACTGTGTTTGATTTGGCATACACAATCATGAGCAAGAAGCAGATTCCTGACTTTTGGTTGGTCCCTAAATGAGGTGAGACTGAGGCCTCTCTCAGCACAGAGACTGGGTAGTGTGTTTGTGTGAGTGAAATGTCAGGTGAGGTTTAGGTTTCACGCAGCACAAAGGAGCAGTCTCAGAGGACAGCGGCTGTTTCGGCTCAGCGCCTCCAGCACACCGGGGAGATTAGACAAAAATGTCCAGGCACAATTAATAGCACAAGGTGAAAATGTTTCAGTAATGTTCCTTCTGATCAAAATATAATCTCACATATGTGTGATGGCCGTCAGATAATACTGAACACAAATTCTGACTAATGAGGTTTAGCTGTCTATCTAAGGATAACAAATGCAAAGGTAGATGCAGGTCATTTGCCTGGAAATGTTTAAAATCTTCCTTGTTAAGTATGACTTCCTCTGTGACTGTCAGCTATGTGTTACAGCAAACAGACATACGTCTAATCAGGTTTGTAATCAGACATCAGCTGTCAAAATGTCTGTGATGCTCCTGTGCAGAGACCTAACTACAGTGGAACATTACAGCTACAGTAATTAAAAGGTGTTGTAGATTAATCTTAACGATATAACTCAGTGGTCAGTGGAATATGAGCTCATGAACATTGGGTTACATTCTTAGCAGTAACTGACAACATTCTAAAAAGTATAAAAAATTACAGCCCGAAAATAAGAACATGTCTTTGTATATAAGCATTGGTCCAGTTCACATAAGCATTAGTAATCTCATAAAGGGAAGGATGGAAGCATATAAACTAATTTCCCATGCTCCAGTTACTCACACTAATAAACAGCAGACTAGATTTCAAAGTCATAGAGAAAAAGAATGGACAAATATTTCCTTTGAGGTTTTAAAAAATTCCATTTATGTTCGTCACTGTGGCCTCGAAAGAGATGAAGCTCCTTTGATTTAAAATTATAATAAAATAATAAAACCATGTACTGCTGGGAATCATTTTCGTTATGATTCTGAGATCGGGTGCTGAGCAAACGACGACAGCACTAAAGGCCAGGGAAATGGACCACAGAACCACTGGAGTAAATACTGAGATATAATTTGATTGGTGATCCAGTCTCGGCACAGCACTTACTCTGACGTGATGTTCACAGGTTTATATTAATGATCTATTTCTATAATAACAACTCATCTACAGGAACGTTCCACATAATATAAGCCTAATAATAATAAACAAATTTGCTATAATTCAACAAAAAAAGCATCTGATAAAGCTTTGTTATAGAGATGATCATTTTTGCTTAATAAAAATAAAAATAAAGTCTCTAGTGTCAGCAGTGAGTACTTTTTTGTTCACAAAACAAATGTCCTCAGGACTTTCCACATTCTGGTTTCTCAGTGTGATTTTCTCAACATGACAAGCTGCTTTTTCTGTCCTATAAACTTTAAGAAAGATGCTGTTGCAGGAGCGACTGTTTATCGCTGCTATAATTGAAATGATAATTTGCTTTGTTGATGTTCCATGACATAAAATATAACTACAAAAAGCATGATATTATAGCAGCGCAATTTATTAATAAATCAAATATTATTTTGTTTTACTGGTAATTATGGTCAATTGATGTTTACGAGGAAACATCATGTTGGTTGTGCTGTAATTGGAAAATAACCAACTTCAGACATGATAAAAGGAAGTACATTTTGCCTAGATCACATCACACCACCCTGCTATTGATTATTTAACTACAACAACATGCTCTGCTGTGTTTTATTTATTATTCTTGACTTATTCCATACACAATTCAAGATAAAATGTCTGTCCTCAGAGGTAGCTTTGACTGGAAATAATACTGTCTTTCTGCTTTAATGATGGATGAGGTGAAGCGAGGCTGACAAACTGTGAACAGCATCAAAGTGCAGCTACATGGATGGTGCACATAAGAAATTAGTTTATATGTGTGTAATGTTTCTGGTGCTGTAGATTTGATTTTCATTCATACGGTTTGGTTTCATATTTCCAAGTCAGCAGTACATAATAAAAGAAAACATATGAAGAACATACTCATCTACACGCTCAGCACTATAGAAGATCATTCATAGTTAAATAATGGATCATTATATGGCAGGTACTGATTCAACGCTGACCCACAATCCACCACAAGATATTTACCCCGAGAACGATATGCAAACGTTTCAGTTTATGGCCCAAATAACACAATTCATTAACTATACATGCTGCAGTCTGAAAAATAGAGTTCACATTATTACCTCCCAAAACATGATGGTGAATAATTTTGAACAGGAAGAGAATTTCATCTGGAGAGGCTCAGCTGCTGAGCTCATTAAGAAGTACTCTCAGCTCATTAGTGCGTTTTTTCTCCACAGTTATGCAAGAGATCTGTTTCCACAGCATCACAGACAGCCAGGTACAGAGGAAGAGCCGACAGGACAGAGAGAAAGATAAATGACAGTACAGAAGAGAGGGAGTGAGGGGTTAGTGCAGTCAGAAGCACAAGGCATTGCAAAGAAGGTCTCAGCACTACTGGAGATCAAATCTGGGGAAAAATGTTCTCTTTCAATATATACACTACATCTGTAAAAACAAACAAACAAACACACATATGTATATATATATATATATATACTACCGCTCAAAAGTTTGAGATCACTCAAAAATGTTATTGTTTTCCAAGGAAACACACAGGAAAATATAGCAAAAGAACAGGACATGCTGACATGTCAGAGTTAGAAATAATGATTTTGATGGAAATGATGAATGTTTTCTTCAAACTTTTATCAAAAAAAAAAAAACACCTTTCGCAGCAATTACAGCCTGGGCATTCTAGCGGTCAATTCTTCAAGATAATCTGATGAGATTTCACTCCATGATTCCTGGAGCATCTCCCACAAGTTGGATTGGCTGATGGAGTCTTCCTCTGGAGCTGAAATCAAGCTGAAATATGCAAGTGATCCCAATCTTTTGAGCGGTAGTGTATATATATATATATATGTATACATATACACCAGTAGATATGAACGGTATGGAAACGGCATCATTTCTTAGACCTGTTTTTATTACAACTGTTAACACTTACCTTATCCTACAGCCGCAGCCATTAAAAATCCTATGATGTTTCTTTTCCTTCCTTTAAAGATTACATTTTTAGGAATTAAAGAGAGGCTGCTGCTTTTTAGGATTTTGAATGGAAATCAAAGTAGCATGAAATGTGAAAGTAAAACAATGTTCATTCCACAAAAGGAAGAAAACAACAGAGGAAATGGATCTATAAAAATAATACAAGTCATATAAGTCATAATTCTCCATGTATCGTTGTCCGTTTCTCTCTCTTTCTAACCAACTGCATCCCAAAATTACTAACAGACATTTGGCTTGTCTCTGCTGAACCTAACAAATAAGACATAAAGTCTAAGTTAACAAAGATATAAATCATAATATTCTTGGCAGTGAAACTCTGAATTCCAGCCAAAGCTATAAACAAACTGGCAATGAACATGCAGAATAGCATTAATAGTGTTTGAGTGGAAAAATAAAGAGGGGAAAAAAGAAAATTAAGGGGTTTTTGCTTTTTATTACAGAGGGAGAAAATAAAGCACTACAGAAACACAGAGAACAAATACTGAACAAGTTCCAGCAGAACAATGAAGCAGATGCGTAAACACTGACAAACCGGCAAAGCTCAGGAAGAGAAATATCTTCTAAACAGAAAGGTAATGAAACAGAACACAGTGTTTCTACCTCAAAAAATAGTCGAGAAAAAAAGGTAGGACCCAGACCGGCTCCCTGGGGTATGCAGTTTTATCTGAAAACTGATTTGATGATTGAGACTGAGATCTGCATTAAATAGTGGAATGGAGGGAATTAAAAACAAGCGAGGATGACAGTAAGTAAACCCCAGTCGAGACAGCTGTAGGAAGCGCCAAAGAAAGAAGAACTGAGGAAACAAGGACGATGAAAAAGGCACAGGTGGAGAAAGGGTGAGGCAGTGCATTTAAAGCGTTGTCATGTCGTTGAGAGCCAGATCCAGCTCCTCACTGAGGGCTTTACCCTTCAGCTTCTGAGCGTACACCTCGTCTGCATTTACATACACACACACACACACACACACACAGAGCAAAGGCAGAGTAAAGGAACAGACACAGAAACAGACAAAAACAAATAGTGGGGAAAAAAGAAGAGATGGGTCAGAAAGAGGAAACAGTTCTGGTAGTAAATTTACAAAATGACAAAATGCACTAAACCTGGTGTAACTCAGATCTTAAATCATCAATCTTATCTGCTAGAGAGGCTGCAGGGTTTTTATTCTAAGTAGGAGGCGCATCCAATTTACTCATCTCTGTCTTCAGTCAGATATTCGATTTGTCTCCAAATATGGCCGAAATTAAAGCTGACAGCCGCATGGGAAAATCTGCTGATAAGACTGAAGACCACTGCTTTAAATTATATAAAATCATATTGGACATCATAACTATTGGACAGTAAAGCTTATATGCAGAATAAAACTTCTATTCTGGACTTAAAACTCTGCAATACTCTAAGCTGATTAAACACATTTTTTGAAAAGTTAAAAGTTAACAGCTGCATGCGACCTCAAGCTCTTGTTAATGTTGTGCAGTCGATTCGACTCGTTCACACACAATCCACATAAAACTCATACCGAGTGTCTCGTTTCCATGAACAACCATTTCGACAGATCAAAAACATAAATATTTAAAGCTCGAATGCAAGAAGACTGATGATAATCACAAATAAGCACACTGAGATAAAAAGAAAAATTTATCATGAAGTGTAATCTAACTATGTTAGATTTAATATCAGTAATTTTTTAATGTTAATATTAATGATTTTCAATTCGGCGACACCCTGTTTGTGCAAAGCAATAGCATACCATACTTAATTTCCCATTAAACGGGTTAATTCTAAACCACAACAGACCACAATGTTTGTTCTTATTGGGAGTGGAATAACATTTTTTTTGTGAAAGAAAGACACTAGGCAAATTAGAGAGCCCCAGTTTAAGAAAATTAACAATTTATATTAACTCCCTTGTAAATATATGAAAAAATGAATAATCAGTTGATTATCAAGATCAGTTTTCATCCATCAACTCTTAAGAGCCAATTGAGACACACTATTAATCCTTTTGGCTCTGGTAGGACCACAGAAAACTGTATTGTGTATAAGCTTGACAACCATAGATATATTCTGTTGGTTCTCAAGTGCTTTCTGACTGTCTGGTTAATTCTATAATTAGTTTGTCTCCAGCCCCCACAGGCTGAAAGAGTTTAAAAAACCCATTGTACTGCTTGCACTATTTTTTAAACCTAATTAGGAACTAGGAACCAACTAATACCAACTAGAAAGGGTGAAGTCTAACACATGCTTCTTTTGAAATATGTAAAGATAAAGCCACCAAAATCATGCTCATGCTACAGCATAGGGCAGCTGGATACACTCTGAGGAAAGGTGCTATCTGCCCTCTTCCACATACTCAAACAGATCACATGATTGGCTAATGTTTCTCTGACTGACCGGGGAAAGAGTAACTCACTCCCTGGCCATGCTGTGGCATAGTAGAGATTTGTACTCACATGCAAGTGAATACAAGCATATGATAAAAACACAACTTTGTAAAAATATCACACATGGTAGAGTGCAACATTCCCAACACACACGTAGTTAATAACCAGGAGGTATTAATTAATTAATTAAAGACAATCCTGTTTATTGATAACTTGCTACTGTACCTTCCAAATCATCGATGGTCTTCTCAAGTTTAGCCACAGACCTCTCTGCAAACTCAGCACGGGTCTCAGCCTGGGAACAGAAAGAAAATATTTTCAAGCAACAAAAAAAAAAACCCAACATTTTGCTGGAACTAGAAGTATTTCATATTAATCTAGTATAAAAGCTTTAACAGACTGCTCACCTCTTTCAGCTTTTCAGTGAGCACTTTGATTTCCTCCTCATATTTGTCTTCTTTTGTTGAGTACTAAATATTAAAGAATTGTGGAAACATTAATATAAAGACCAAAAAGCTTAAAGCTTAAAAAATTTAAGATTATGCAGGATTTGTAGCAATACAGAGAAAATGCAGAGACATTAATCCCGAAGAGATTTAGTTACTAATACAGTAGCGTGGCACTAGGGATCAAGGAGGAATTCAGAAAAAATACTTTATTAGCTATCAGTAACTTGAGCAGAGAAGTTAGTCTATTACTACACTACAAACCACTTGGGATAAATAAGATTTTTTTTACAGGTCCTATTGTATTGCAAGGAAGCCTTTGGGTTTTGTACTGTCCCACTTAGTGCTTCAGTAACCGTCTCTATAGTTACCCAAACACCCGTGAGCTTGGGCTCAGCACTGTAATTGGGAGGCTCTGTTGGCTTTTCACAGTAACACAGCCACCAGCTGTTGCTGCTTGGCCTACCTTCTCTGCCTGGGCCTCCAAAGACTTCAAGTTGTTGGTGACATTTTTCAACTCTTCCTCAAGGTCACCAGATTTGCTGTGCCATAGACGGAGAGGTGAAAAGTAGAGGGGGAAAAAAGAGGAGAGAAAAAGGAAAAGAGAAAGAGCATTTTAAGGAGATGGGAAAAAAGCTAAAGTTTAAGCTAAGGAGACCCCAACCTGAACAGGAAGGAGAAGTGTCTCTGATAATACCAGATGACTCTGTGGACACAGCTAAGGATAAAAACTTACCTGTGGGACGTAAAAAAGTGCTTAGCTAACATGCATTAGGAAAAAGACTTCTAGTATTTTTTCATACATATACAGATGTACAAAACAGAATGAAGTCATCTTGCAATTTTACAATGCTGCTATTGTATTGAAGTCTCTTTCCTAAGGCTTTAGTAGGGGCCACCTTTGCCAGGCAGAAGAGATGGTTCACCTACAAGCTGAAAAAAACAGACGCCATTCAAAGCCCAGGGTTGGAGTTACGCAAAGCACCATGAAGGTTAGTGAGTTCCAGCAAGAAAGGAGGAGAGAGAAAGCCAGCATTAATATGAAGGTGATTGAGCAACAGTCACTGCTGTACCTCTTCCTCCCCGCACATCATGGACTTCAAATTCTGATCCATGAGTCTAAGCTCCTCCTCCAGCTGTCTGACTCGACTGGGTTAGTCCAACATGAGCAGGGAATGGGGGGAGAGGAGGGAGCCACAAACATGGTGTATCCCGGGGTGGGATGCATTGGAGCATGCATTTAGGAAACAAAGGGAGAGAGAGGACCAAGATCCTCGCTGTGGTTAGAGAACCTCAGAGCTGTTCTTTCTTTCTCACTCAATGTTTTTCTACATACAGAGTGCAGTGACTGAAAGACCAAAGGCAGCTGGTAAACAAATAAGACAGTCATACTAATATGATCCAACTGACCGATCTCAAACCCCACCTTTTTTCCGTGGCCATCCGGTTACTGCTGAGCAAACTACTGCTTGCTGCTTAGTGTATGCTGCTAGTTTATATGCAGTAATGAGAGCCAGGCTGACAAGTGACAAGTAGAAAAAAAGGCTAAAAAAATATTTAGTACCTCGAAAATAGTTCAAAAGTTTGAAATTTTCTAGTGTATATGGTTCTGAAAACCAGAATGCATCTATTTCAGTTACAAGTGAGGTTCTATCATTTTGTCATTTGTGTAACGTGAGAAAAACATCCTTAAAGATTCCATTCTGACTGCTGAGAAAATTATTATGTTCCATTTTGGCGTAATCATTTTATATTTAAAACGTTTCTTGATTTCCAAAACTGTTAATTATGCCCTGTGGTAATGGGTTTAACTAAATAACTCTTCATTTTCCAGCTTGACCTACACTGTAATTGTAAACATACAACATGGGTGTGGCTCGAGATCAGACAACAGTACCTTGATGCAAATTCTTGGAAATGATCGAGAGTCGTAAACAGATCATTCACAACATGAAACATGACATTTTATGCTGCTCTTTGCTTTGGAAAGTCTTTCAAACACCACAAACATGCAGCATATTGCATGAATTGTCATGCAAAATATAACCATAACAGTGAACATACTACACGTTTAACATGGACAAATATTTAACATTCAAACAATTAATGAAATGTATTTTTAACAGCAAGAACAGATATATAGAACAAATATATTATTGGGTAATATTAAGACAAAAATGTCATAACACACGTAGCAGCTAAACTACATACATGCACTCTGTTGATTGTAAATAATACTCACGCCTCAGCCACCTCAGCACGCTCTTCAGAGCGCTCAAGGTCACCCTCAAGGATGACCAGTTTACGGGCCACCTGCAGGTAAACAACAAACAACCAGTTAACAACACAGTAATACAGTGACAAACATAAGTGCCGCTTCCTGATTAATATGTTGTGAGGTAGAGGGATAGGAGCTGTAGGTAAGCACTATAGGGAGGACAATAAAAGGACAGCTCCATATCTATAATAGTTCTTGACTCTGTAGTCGAACAGCACGACACACGTAATGTAACCATAACCAAACGTTAGGATTCCAGCATTTGAGCAGTCAGCGTGTCAAAATTGCTCTACAAGCAGTAAATCTAAAGGTTTGTATTCCAAAGGTTAATGCGGTGTTGACTCTACAGTGAGTCAAGAGAGATCAAGAGTCATGTCACATGTGAATCTGCTCTTGAAATTGTTAACAAGCATGCACATGGAGGTTGGTGAAGTCTCTATATACTAAGTACTGCTCCTACATGCATTAAATGTAGAGTTGATGGACTTAATACAACAATCCCCTGATCGGTTTTAAATAAAAACCCAGAACTAACCAGTCTTAACACCCTGCTGCATGTTAAACACTCAGTCCTGTAGTGCTATACAGATGGACTGCTTCAAAAGAGGTTTAATTATTTGATGTATACTACAAAGTGTTGAAAAGGTTCTCAGATGCTTCCATCATACTTCAAGCTTCTCTCCACACCAAAGCCCTTTCATTAGCACCAGGGACAGCAAGAAGACACAGGAGTAGTCACAGTAAATAGTACCACTTGTGCCAACAGGTTGAACTGATCAGAATGTACTAAAAAATCCTGGCGAGAAGTCCATCGATTCCACACTTCGGGAAAAAGCTAATAGCTAAATTACATGGCCTTGAGAAGCCAAAATGGAAATGTAGGTTCTCTGTTGGACTACATGTAGTGCAGCCTATTTAACATTCTAAACGTTCTTCCACTGTTTACCCAAAAATAAGATTTAGTCTAAACAAGAGCCAGTGGAACTCACACAAGTCATGAGAGTACATCAAGTGCAGCATCACTTCAATGCACAGTAAAGATGCTGCTCAATACCGCTGTCCATTTAGTTAACCAATTTAATTGGCTACAACAGAATTCCTTATAAAACACTGATGAATAGTATGTGCTTTTCCTATCATTAAATTTAAATCAACTTAAATCACAGAAAATACGATGAAACAAAAAACATCTCTCTATATAGCTATAACCATTCTTCTTCTTCAGCTTTTCTTTATGAGCTTCCTTCTTTTGTTCGTTCTTTCTGTCCTTTTAATCTGTGCTTGTCTGTGGATAAAGTCCAACTGATTCCTGTTGGTACCAATCATGTGCAATCATTTGCACTGGACTGACTAATGGAAAAAACACAGCTCAGCTCCTGGGACAAAAAGGACCCTGTTCAGTGCACTGGAAAAAGACCATTAGATCTTCCACACGTAAGTGCAGAGGTTTCACAACAGTACGGAAAGAAATGAGGGTAATTAAATATACACAAGACCTTATATAAAAAACATACAAAAGTATTTATGTTTCTATATTTAAACATGTATATAATGTATAACTGAAAATGACCTCTCAGGAATAAAGTTACTCACCTCTTCATATTTGCGGTCAGCCTCCTCTGCAATGTGTTTGGCCTCCTTCAGCTGCATCTCCTGAAGCTCCATTTTCTCCTCATCTTTTGTTGCTCTGTTCTCAATGACCTTCATTCCTCTGTGAACCAAAGAAGTAGAAAAAACAGTTCACTTTTCAGGAATGTTTCAGTTAGTCCACCACTTTCCAACCCAGTTCTCAATAACTCTATCTAACTCATGCTGCCTTTCATTACAGCTGAACCATACAGTTATTACCTGAGGTCTGTGACTATCGAAGACTTCCAAATTCAAAACATCCATGTAAACTAGCCAAACACTCACAGCCTTGTCTATCTTTTTACAAGCTCAGAGCTGAGGGTCTTACATTTCCTAAAATGCAAATAAATCACCTCTCGCTCTCATCTGCAGCTTTTTCTGCCTCCTCGAGTTTCTGCAGTGCGGTGGCCAGTCTCTCCTGGGCCCTGTCCAACTCCTCCTCAACCAGCTGGATACGTCTGTTCAGGGAGGCCACCTCAGCCTCTGCCTATAAGAACAACACCACAAAGATCAAAAACACAGCAGAACACAAACAAGTCTAGATTTTCTATTACACACAGAATAATGTGGTAGTATGAAGCGTATATGTTCTGTCTGTCTCCAGTAGACTTTGCACTGCCTGTGTAGCTGGACACGCCATTATAAATCAAAGCATGCAGCTGTTTTCTTAAAACGTCTACCCTCTGGACACAGTAACCCTTGGGATATTATTAAAGCAATCAATATATCATTACTTAGACGTATACCATGGGAACCAGAAGTCCTGGGGTTGTGCATGTATAGACTTCCTCTCATGGGACATTAAGCATGATTTTCTTCTGAATGCTTTTCAGATAAGAATCACGATGTAAAGTTCATTTACCCAGCTAGCTACTCATCACGCTGCTAACTATATAAAGTATATTTACAGTTTGGTTGCAAAAAATGAGACATGGTGACCTAAAGCAGGCTACGTGAGCATGAAGGAAAACTCTACAAACTGTGATGTCATGTTCGAACACTTGATCTGCTAGAAAAGAAAGAAAAAATGTCACTTTTGGCCTCACTAACGGAGATATAAGTGAAAATCTTTGTGAAAAATGACTGAAGAAAAATGACATCATATAAAAGATGTCATTCTTAAAAAATGAACATTTATTCAGCTTTGGGGTGGTAATAGTAACGCTACTTTGTGTTGGGAATAAACAATCCCACTGTTAAACATTTTCCTATAAAAGTACACACCAAGTTTATGTTTCTAATTTACTTAAGCTATAAAACATTTTATTGTTAATAAATGTTATTATTATCAAGTTATTAACTTGAATAAAAGCCATAGCTCTGTTCCTTATTTCGTATCATGGTGAGCGAGAGTCAGTTTTATGTTAAGGCCCATGTCTCAATTGCATAGAAACCAAATATAAAGTCAATCTCCTGCAATGCAACCTTGAAAGCCACATAAAAAAGAAATTCTTTCTTCTCCCATGACTGTATATAGTAAAGCATTGTTCGCTCTTTAAATGCAAGGCCTATTGTATATCTCAGCCTCTATTGTTCATCTGCCAGCGTGCTCTATTAATGTCTCCAAATACAAAATAATATCTAGAATGTTACAGAATTTTGTTTTTGATTAGATATGGAATTTATTTCCACATTCAGTCCATCTATTAACAATGAATTAGCCAAACAATTTAGGCTAGGAAAAAAAGATATACCACATACTAGTGTACAAACCAAGGTCCAAAGCACCCTTCTTATGCGAAGATTATGTTGATATGTATTGCTACACTTCTAGGTTAAAGGTGTATACACCAGAGTAAACCCTGCTCCAAGTGTGGAGAGATGAAGCTACAGGTCCATGAGGAGATGCTGATGACTGAGATGATTAGACTCTGGATTTCACATTCCACCATTCCACGTTTCCCACTGAGCCAAAGGAAGCACAAAAGAGCTAGTGTTCTTCTCTCACTCCCCAGCAGACGACCGCTATAATCAGACCCCCGCTCTGTCAAATCCTCACAGTCTCAACCAGTTCCAGTGTACTTCAGCAGGGCAGCTGTGGAATGCCGCAAATGGCATCCCAAATATGGCTAAAACGAATAATTCACAATCAACGCAACTCTATTTGTTAATTTAACTGCTGAAGGCCAAATGATTTCAAAAACCAACAATTCCAGGAGCTCTTAAGGATCCGAAGTAAGAGCAGTTTTGTTGGTGGAGTGCCTTCACATTCAACATAACTTATCTGGGATCTGGGGAAATGTTTTATGCTCCCATTCTTCTTTCATCCTCTTTAATGCATTATTAATAGCTTTTTTTCTTTCAAAAATGATTTTGAACACATTTATTCAGGCTTCAGTTCACGGCTCTGGGTCTCGTATGTGTGAAATCTCTCTACAGTAAAGTCAAGCACTAAGGTATCTGATATACGAGAAGCATGGACATTCCCAAGGTCTTTTTTGCTCACATGCAACGAAGAGCACAGGAAATGATTAACCTTGTGCTCTCTGGGATCGAGGCCAGGTTGAGTCAAGCCAATGGAGATGAAGACTGGGAGGAGACACAGGAAGTGGGAGCAGGTTGGCTAAAAAGTCTTGCTGGTTGAAACCACTAAAGTCTCTACTGCAGCTATCGAGTTAGGCTGTGGAAGAAAGGCATAACTTGGATGCATTTGTCTCAGTTGAAAGTGCCAGAATCAGCTAACCCCAACAGTCCTTATCGACATGGACAATAGATGTTGGTGGAGTGGCACTCATGCTCAAGCTTACACCTTTAAAAAATATATAATTCACAACAAAAAGTGTATGAAGTGTAGCTTTAAAGTTTTACTTAACAATTATCCAAGTATTTTTATATTAATTATGAGGATAGTATACCTATATTTTCCTATCTATGTAATAATTACAGTAAAATAATAAGAGTACCAGTCTAGTGACAAGGAAAGACATAGTTTAGTATCCTACTTACTATCCTACCTAGTTTAGTAGCTACTGCCATCTTATTACAAATTAAAGGAATGGCATGAAATTGATTTTACAGTGTAGTAAATAATACAGTAAATATAGGGCCTGTAGATTTATTGAGAGTTCATTATTATAATTTTAAGTTAACCAAATTGGTCACCAGCAACTTACTGAAACAAACACATTTTTTTTAAAGAATATCTCTAGTTTCCAATCCACCTTTGCATAAATATGCATTTTATTATTTTCCAGAGTGTCCGTTTGGGTGAGTTTATGAATGAGTCTCGTGTTGCTGAAGGCCATGACCAGCCTGAGGAAGAGTCTCTATAGTAACACTGTAACTGAATCTGCTCTCCAAAGGCCTAACCAAGTCGAGACACTACAAAATGACCACAAACGGGCAACAGGTTTTTGAGAGTTAGACAAACAAAACTCCTCCGTCTCAAATGTCTGTGTTCTAGCTCTGTTTCAGGGACTAGGTCTTACCCTCTCCCTGGCATGTCTCTCTGAGTCCACCTCTCTCTGGAGAGCCTCGGCTCGGTCCTCTGCATCGTCCGCCTGCTGCTGCAGAGTCTGGATTTTTCTTTTCACAGCTTCGATGGACGACATTCCGGTCATTCAAGTCCGACACTAACCACAAGGTTGTTTTTGTGTTTGTTTGTCTTTCGTTTTCGGCACTAAATCCACAGTCCAGACACCGTGGACTGCACAGAGAGAGAGAGAGATATCCTTGGGCCACCTCCGGACCCTGAACCCGCTAAACCCCGTGCAGTTCCTTCTTCATGAGAGAGTCCTGAAAGCACGGTGCCTCTGTTCCAGAGTTCTGGAGGAAGAGCAGCGGGGTGTTCTAACACAAAACTGCTTTTGTAGAAAAGTTACACACTCCGCTGCGTCACCGAGACTCCGCCCCCTCTCTTATCTGACGTGACGCCATCTGGGCGCTCGCGCATTAAACTATCTTCCCCCCCAAAATATAACGGTTCATGTTACAGGTTAAAGGGGCTAATGCTAACTAATACATTTTGGTTACTTTAAGCTGAACTACATGCACGTGCACTCTATATGCAAAAATATTAATAAACTTACTGACCTTTCCTACTGGAGATCTACCGACTGTTTTTACTGAAAACCTACTGACTATTCCTACTGAAAACGTTCTCGTTTTACTGAAAACCTATTGACCTTTCTTACTGAAAACTGTCTGACTGTCCCTTCTGGAAATCTGTTACTGGTGTTTTTTTTCATTTGCATTTTTTGTCTCATTAACTTCGAGCGAGAGAAAACTGGACAGTGATGGAAAACTATCAGATTTATGGTGGTGTCAGTAACTCTTTTTGAATCATACCTGGTCATTGATCATTTTCCTCTAACAGCCCACACCAAGTGTTTTATTCCTTATTCAGGTAACCAGTGACCTAATTAATAGAAGTGTTTCATGCGGTCACACAGTACAGGAGCAGTTGTATGAACTACACTGTCTGGAGTCATTCAGTCCATTCAGTTCATGATGACTGCACTTAGACAGTTCACAGTGATTTATTCAGCAGGACTATAAACTGGTTCACACTTGCTCCGTCATACTGGTGTCTGGAAAGGAACACTAGTTATGAAGTGATGAGCAAGCGCTGGAGAGCATTACTTCAGTGCCCTATAAACAAATGACTGCATTCTTTTAATTCTTTACCTTCTTTGGTCATATAATAACAATACAAAGGCTCAGGGTGGACATCAATCATTCTCGTCTACGCAGTAAAACATTGTATTACCATAAAATACTAGTTTTTCCTTCCTCTGTTTATCACTATTACACATGGAGGTGACGACGAGCTTCATCCTGCTATTCGAGTTGTAATAAGACTGTGTATTTTTGTAATTTTCTGTACTGGAACGTATCATTGCTTTGCAAAATTATGCCCCAGGAAAATATTTGGACATTTTTTTGTGTAAAGTCTTAAATTTTCTTCTCCATCCAAGCATGGACTTACTGTATAGCACAGTATTGATAAGTAATAGCTCGTTTAGCAATTAATGTGTTTTTCGGGTGTTCAAGATTCGGGTGTTGCATGATTTATTTTTTCATGAGCTAAACTGCCATGTTTGGACAGTTTAATGAGAGATATTACTTTATGACACTAGTACTCATTTATATATAAATTTCCGCTGTAATATTTAAGAATTGTTTAAAGGCATCACCAGTTGAAGGGTGAAAAAGGGGGATGGTTATTTAAAAGGGCTGGTAAATATATTGCTTGATAAACATATGATATGACAAGCATCTGTCAGTTTAACAGCAGGAAACTGTTTGCTGAATATTACAAAAGAGGTCAGGCAGAAGCAGTGAGGATTAGAAATTGGGCCAGAAGTATAAAGGAAACGGTGTTATCATGGAACATGGGCAGGAAAGGGTGGTGATGCTGACAGACACTGCTTACATTGTAGTATTAGCTCAAACCTAATCATGAGTCAAATCATGAGCTAATAAAATATATAATGTGTGATGTATGATGTAAGGAGTGATGTATGTCACTATATGCACTAGACCCACAACACTATTGCGTCCTGTGCTTTAGATTAAGAATGATATATTTTAAATAAATGTGTGTATGGCATATCAGTAAGCGATGTTATTTTATTGAAATTTATTAGAAACTTCGGCATACTCTGATAATTACTACAAATACACTAAACAGTGTACAAGACAATGCAAAATAGAGCAAAGAGCACAGATCTGGCCCAGTATCCCCTCTGTTATTATCACAGCTGTCACCGCAAACAACCTTGAGGACACAAGAAGCTGGAGAAAGTTTTGTAGAGATAATCTACAATCTACAGTCATTACTATTGCGCTGGAGATACAAGGCTAATGTAGTTAATGTAAGATAGTCTAGAGATCTAAAAGAGTCCGACTTCTGCTATCTTGTCTGAGTGATTAAAACGCATGGCCGGTGTTGACTGGTGTAATGGAGTGTTTATAGTAAGTGATAGTGTGGAGCTCTTGGCACTTTCTCTAGTTCCTGTCAACAACACGCTTCTAAGTCGTTCACGCCAGGGATTTCTGGCATGGTAAAGAAAGGAAGACCCCAAAAGTAACTGACAGGGATAAGTTGTTGATATTTAGGCAGAGAAAGCAGCGGATATCGTGGTGTTTACATGGTGACGTACATGTAAGACTTCATATTTCCATTTGGAATGAATTATGGTTGAGTTTAAAATAACCAGTTTAAAACAAGGACAACATTTATTTGACTATATTAGATGAAAAGAATGTTTACCAATTTAGGAGTCGATTATTCTGAAGCTTCTTTGTAATTAGTATATAGTCAGACATGTCCTCAGATTTGAAAAATAATAATAATATAAATAAAATTAAGTAAATTAAAACATTATCATTTTGACGAAATAGCGCCACCCCGTGGTAAGATCCCTCAAGGACGTGCAAGCCTTTTATCTCAGCTTACTATCAATTCATTTTTTAAATAAAATGATTGTGATTTATTCCCATGAAAGTGTAAGTGTGTTATTCTGAGGCTCGGCTCCGTGTCACTTACGTCTGTGGCTTTCTTCTCCGCCTGCTCCAGCTTCTCTTGTGCATCCTTCAGTGACTCTGAGTATTTATCCAACTCATCCTCCACACCCTTCAGTTTCTTTTGCAGACCCAGAAGCTCCTCTTCTAGCTGAAACACACACACACACACACACACATTAAAGTGAATAAGGAAACCTGATCAAAGATGTAAAAGAAATGTTCATATTACCTACCTGTCATTTCTGTAAATGTCTTTGCTTATATGACACACACACACACACACAGACAGACACACACATGATGGCATGACATAAACTAATGAATTCTTTTCAGTATCATTAAAATATAGCAAATGAAAGGCTTTGTAAATTGTAGTCTATTTGAAGCTAGAGGCATAAATCAGTGCGGTGCTGTGCCGAAGGGCAGACAGGCTGAAGATAGCATGAGGACAGGATTATAAAGGGAACTGAAGACACAAAGACACAGCCTTCGTGATGAAGGCCTTCATGAGACCTACAGCTGGTGAGGCTCATTTTCCCCTTTCAACATGCCTACATAAAACATCCAGTAGCCGCGCAGCTATGACACAGCAATAGCTACCTATTTGCCATATTGTGTTCTTTGGTCCATAGAGACAGTCTGCTACTGTATATGGCAGCGCAAACCACAGCTCCTGTTATAAAAAAAAATAGACCACAGTTCATGGGCGGCCATGATTAAAGCTTCCTGCTAAGCCATGAGATCGAAGCCCAGGCGTTCCACAATGCGCCAAACCAAAGTCTTTGATGTGTGAGGACCTATGGGCTTCCTGTTATAAAAACACGCAAAAGTCACTGGTTAAGCCTGAAAGAAATAAACATATTCAGTAAAGTAGTCGGTAAAGTAGCACTTGGAATGCTGTTTAAAGTGATACCTGCAGCTGCCCCTGTCCCTACAGTAACAAGAGACACAATAGGCCATAAACCAGAAATAAAAGAACTATAAAAAGCCTGTTATGACTGACAGAGCTGCTGGTGTGAACACAATGTGCTCATGATAGACACACTGGGATTTTTTTGGGCTCCAGTTATGTGAAGCATCGCGTTGGGACGTCATGTGTAGTCAAGGAATCTTTCATCTAAACACTGGGGCTGCTGCTGAACCTTCTGGTTGGATAACTGTTGACCTCATACACAGCCTTGACCCCACCAATGTGCACAAAAAGAAATGGACAAAAGAAAAAAAGACACAAGGATGTCATCAGAAGAAATCGCTTGGTTCAGGACTGTGTTTAGAATGTGGTTTTCTTTGAAGCAACACTAATTAAGAAGAACTCTGTCACATGTAGCGTGGAAAAAGGCTGGCTAGATATTTTTATAGAGGAGAGTCTTCTGATCAAACTCTACTGTCTAAATGAGTGCAATCTACAGGGCACTTAATGGTGATCATTCTGGAAAATTGTATTGTATTACTTACACACACACACACACACATACACACATACACACAAGGACTGGCAAAGGTTCAAGGACACATGCTTCTGTGTACTCCATACAGCTCTTCTTACTTAAAAGGAAAAAAGAGACTCCAAATTCCAAAAAAAACCTCTGTACTTCAGGAGCCGCATAGGGAATGAAACAAACTCCTAAAAACACAGAGTTGTTCATTTCATGATAACATTCCTGACCAGAAAAGCCACATGGCAAAACTCCAGCAACTTCAAGGCCAGTATGATCCTCAATAATGAGTTAACATGTACAGTACGAACACAATATCTATAAAACCTCAGAGAAATGTCCTAATAATGATCAATGGGGGAAAAAATGTCAGACACGAATCCTTCATCATCTTGAGCTAGTAATCTAAAGCCAAGATTCTTTACTGAGACAAGTAAAAAAAACAAACTGCAGTCAAGAACATTCTTGCTACCCAAGAAGCATGGGGCTTGTAAAAGTGTGGAGGAGAAACAGCAGCTTTAGCAGAGTCTGAAAAATGCATAGGATGGTGAGTGAGCAGACAGGAAGGTCCTGAGATATTCTACAAACCTAACGCGACATTTATCCACAAGTTGACCTGAATATAAAGGTCAGACTCCATACATGTCATTCTGGGACTCATTCATACTAAAAATCTAAAGCTGCTTATAATAAACTCTTTCAGTAATTTGAGTAAATAGGAGATGAAGTGTGTCTGGAGATTATGTCTGCTCTTTAGTCAAATAACTGAGCTGTCACTGGAGTCTACTTCACGCCTGGATGCTCACACACAGCATTAGTCTCTCTGGTATTTCTTGGCAGATCTTCTAAAATAAAACAATCCAAAAAGTTGATAATAGCTGTATTCGTCATGAGGTCAGAAACCGTCCGCAGGGTCCAGCCTTGATCTTCACAACGACTTGAGTGAAAACATGTCCTTTTTTAGCCCTATTGATATTCTGTTTAACTGCTGTTGTAAATTTAACTGCAATCCAGTGAAATCTTTCACACACACTTTTATTAGTTTATATTAAACATAACACTAGCAAGTTTTTTATTTATTGTTATTATTATTATTTTATTTATTTATGTATTGATTCATTGTAAAACTGCAGGATCCTCTGCTTAATCTCTCTTTCACACACACACACACACACACACACACTCCAATACCTGTTTGCATTTGTCCTCTGCTCCTTTCTTGTCCACTTCAGCCTGCTCGGCGCGGTCAATGGCATTCTCCTTGTCCAACTTCAGCATCTGCATCTTCTTCTTGATGGCCTCCATGGTGGCTACTTTGGGGCAGTGTCTCCTGCACGCTGATGAGAAAGCTGGGAGCAGACGCAGAGGGCTGATGAGAAGTAGTGAACAGCACCGAGGGCTCCAGGAGAGTGAAGGTCCAGCGGCTGACTGGGATTGGGCGGTGTGGGAGGCAGGAATCCTGTCCAAAACGAGAGCAGCACTTTTTTTGGAAAGCTCGCTGAAGTCTCTCGGTGGAGGAGTGACGTCGCGCGCGCTGGTCAGGGCGTTACGATTTGGACAGAGAGATTTTGTCCATCTTTGGGAGACTCTTTAAAAGCACAAGTGGGGACGAGTTGTGGGGTAAAAGCGCACAGAATACAACAGGAAGAAACACAGGCTGCGTGTTTAATACAGTATGAGTTTAGAAAAGGCGCAGAAAACAGTTCTATACAGTAAACTGACATTTTATTTATAGTTTAAACAAATTTGACATTGTTTTTATTAAAGTTTGATCCTACACTACAGAAGAACTCGTTTTGTTGTTTTTTATGTACGTGCCCTTTATTAGTGACCTACATATGAATATTTCCTCTTCTTCATTTTTAATTAAATCCAAAGATGATGGAAACTCATAAGGACGTGAAGATTAAAGTGTCTTCACAACTGAAATATGTGGGATATTGGGTAGGTGTTAAAATGATCGGCAAGGTTTGTGTGTGTGTGTGTGTGAGAGAGAGAGAGATAAGGAGAGGGACAGACAGACAGACAGACAAGAGAGAGACAGAGAGAGAGACAATCTGTCCATTAGAAAATTATGATGGAGACAAATAATTTATTATCCAGATCAAACTTTTTAAAATCGAAATTTAAGGCTCAGCTACTGTTGGTCAAACTGCTGAAGAAGTTAATGCTGGTTCTGATAGAAAGGGGTCAGAATACGCAGTGCAGGACGGGTCAGGGCTGTTTTGGCAGCAAAAGGGGGACCAACAGAATATTAGGCAGGTGGTCATAATGTTATGCCTGATCAGTGTGTTCTGCTGTATATATTGTTATATTTTAGTGCATTTATCCTTTGTTTATTCTGTTGTGTAATTTTTATATTTTCTTTTGCTGCTGATCTCTGAGATCTACCAAACAAATTTCATTGTATCACCACAATGACAATAAACTCTCTCTCTCTCTCTCTCTCTCATATAATAAACCTCGGCCAACCAGGAGGTCATGGACCTATGTTTGTGCGCAGGGGTATCGTCATGTTGAAATAGGTTTGAGTTCCACTGAAGGGAAATCGTACTGCAACAGCATAAAATATTCTAAATGTAGTTTTACTTAAATGGAAAAAAGACAAACACACGCAGCAAAAGCACACAATGTCCTTAGAAGAGTGAATTTATATGATTTTGTTAAGTTAGACAATGAAGTGCACATAAAATTGGAAAACGTTAACAGTTATGCATACACACTTATAAAAACATATGCAGGCACTTTTCAACACACTGAATGCAATAGAACTGTTTTGATCAAACATGGCCATTTCAATTTCTGAGTTATTTCTCTAAATACCAAACACTGATAAGGATTTTATTTCATAGACTATTTTCAAATTATTCCTGTTCTGTGAAAGTCATCTGAATAAACATTTAGACCACAGACACTTTGGCGCTTGACAATCAGTTAATGTCAATATTATTAAAAAGGGAATCCATTTATAGCACCATATAGCGACCAATAATTCATGATTTGACAAAAAGGAAAAAAAAGAGAAAGAAAAATATGGCTTTTATACTCCATAACAGACAGAAGTTTGACAGAATTACCAGAAGGTGTAACTGTTCTTACAAACAACAAAACACTGACAAACGTGTATGAACATAAATTTAATAGAAGATAGCATTTGTAACATTTTCATAGCTTTATTATTCGTTTCTTTTTTTAAAAAATGATATGTTTTCTCTCTGAATTGTTTCAACGCAAGGTTAATCATTGCACTGCTGGTCCAATTGGCACAAATATGCACTCAACTGTTCCTGATTTAGATTACCAGGAGAAGGTCTTCATCACCAAAACGCATCATCTTTGGAAAAATGACTAAATGTCACAAACACCCCCCACCCCACCCCATATAACTCACAGAAGATGTGAAAATATCTCTTACCACACGCTTTGGTCATCTGACAGACCCTAATATATATATCCACATAATGACCAGTGACCAAGAAGCCATTCGCCTGCTCACATCTAATCATTCAGCTCTTAGAAAACACTACAGTTCAACACAGCCCAAGGCCTGTGAAGTGAATTTGGATCAGTAAAAACAAGTGAAGACCCATGCATTTTAGGTACATCAAACTAAATCTAAATAATCTACTACTACACTAATCATATTGCTCTATTAAAAGCGCAGTTACTTGCATACGGTGTGCAAAAAACGAAACGAAAAGAAAAAGCCGAAAAGAAACCGGTGGCATGGTGATGCTCAGAAAAAAATAAAGACAAATAAAGAAATAAACAACTTAAAATAGATATCCTGATACATTTGTTCACTTTTTACCCACTGCATCGCTTTAATTATTTAGCCTGGATTTTGACCCAGCAAGCCTGCAAGCCTGCGATCGTAGCTAAACACTTGGATAGATGAAGCTCTCAGGACTCGCAGCCCTGAGTGGCGTTTCTGAGGGTGTGTGAGGAGCTTCTCACTGCTCATGGCCGTCCTCCCTCAGCTCTGAGGGCAGGAACTTATACTGCTGCTGTCGGATCTGGGCTAGCTTCCTCCTGGCTTCATCCAGCTCCCTCTCCTTCCTTAACATCTCCTCCTGAGCAGCAATGATCTGTAGAGACACACACACACACACACATCCATGAATACATAAACATGACATGTGTCACTGTATTAATCCCATCGTGGCTATCTAATTGGATATGACATGATTACAAAATAATCCCAATTTATCAATTTAAGTAGCCAAAGTTTTAAATAGTTTTTATGCATAAAATATTAACACAGCACAGTTAAATTAATCAAATGTCATTAAGCAGGTCATAGCCACATGTGTAAGTAATCAAGCTTAATAAATCTCTGTTGTTTCAGAGTGTGTGTGTGTGTGTGTCACTGCTAATTTTAAACACACACACAATGAAACCACTGTTGCTTCAAAAAGGACTCTTGCATGTTCGTGCCATCAGGAGATGCACAAAACTACGTGAGCCGGATGTTGATTAGTAAAATATTAAGTGGTCTAGTTTAATATTTCCTAATGTAAACAAAAGTAATGATGTTGAATGGTGATGGTGAAAAAAAGGATCACAATTCCACAATTCCTGAAACCATTTGGGATTTGTTTATAACAGGAAAAGCAATGACTGTTCACCGATGTAGCCCATCAGTGGACAGTCTGGGTCGACACAAATGATGACATCCACCACTATGGGCATTATCCTATTTTAGGATGCTGGGGCAGAACCTGTTAGATCCCTGATTTCTCTCGAAAATATTCCTGCTGGTAAAAACGCTTGGATTTGCAGGTGCTGCATTTGTGTGGATTATATTCCTCTAGAACCTGAGGCAAAAACGTGATAATTGTGTTGATAATCTACTTAAAACTGGCAGCAAAAATAAAAAGTCACTCCAATCTCTTAAACCTACACACGCAGGTTACACACACATTTACATGTTTATAACATTAGTAAGTAAGGGCACAGCTCAGGTCGAGTGCATGCTGTTGACTCTCTCCGTCTTACCTGAGCGATGCCGCCCACCATCTTGCTCTTGACCATGACAGCCTGATCATCCTGGGCATCGAAAGCAGCCTTCTGAGCTGCCTTCACTAGATTATCTGAAGCCTTCTTAACAGCGTTGCCAGCAGCCTGGAGAAGCAGAAAGCAGCAAGATTGTTTTAAAACTTTTGTGGCATGTTATTAATTAATTAACTGTAATGCAGAACTCTCTACAATCTTCTGTCCAATCTGTTAGACACAGAATAAAGTTCTACCATGTCAATGTTTCTTACACGTTATGATAAACACATCACTGGTGAGTAAAAGGATGTTCTTCATGCTTTGTTAATTATATTTATTTTGACATGAAAAACATATGTAAAAGTCATAGGTCTAAATCCCTAAGCTAACCAAAGATCACACGTGTTATCCAAAATTGAGAAACCTTAAAAATCTAATCACTCTCTTAGCAGATCATACACCCTCACACATGCATGATGGAGAAATGCAGACCTCCTGAAAAGACCATGGTACACCATAACACTGCTCCAAAGATGTCTTTAAAAGGCAATGCAGAGTGAATAAGTAGTTTGCCGATGATTCACTCGAAACAAAACACACGTCTAAGTGACTCCTCTGGCAGCTATTCCACAAACATTTTTTTTCTCGTTTTGCCTTTTGAGGCAGTGACAGCAAAAGATTTCCTGCTGGCTACTGGAAGAGATTCACTGCTTAGCCTGTGCAAGTGTCAGGGCTTTAAATTTGTCCTCTTACCCAATACTAGCATTAGACTGTCCAGAACATGAGAATACTCTCACTTTTGTTGCCTGGGTACAGCGCGGTCAGTAGACAGACTGGTATAAATACTAACATTCATTTAAAAAGGTAAACAGCAAGTATTCTTAAGTTCTCGGTGCTTCCTTTTGACCTCTTCACAGAAGTGTGTAGGTCATTTTTAACCATAACTTTTTAACCTTCTGCCACAACAATCTCAACCTTCTGTTTATTCACTCTAGTTTCTATTTACATTATCTCTGTAAGGTATGATGAAATGCTAATAAAACAAGACATGCCTTAATAAAGCAAGAGTTCTGTTAAACAAGTTTCTGAAGTCCCTTCAATTTGTGATGCTCTAAAACCAAATAAAAAGCTTTATTAATGGCACTTAATACACATTAAACTCTGATATTCATTACACGTGTAAAAATTATTCCTATAATAAACATCTTGATGCATCTGCAATGCTAAAGGGCAAAGCAGGAGTCAACTGAAGGCACTTAATGATCAGCACTAACAGTCTCAGTGTGGAATAACGTGGCTGAAGAAATCCACACACATGAGCAGGGTACAGCTGCTGCTGCAGATTCAGAAGGGCTAAGACTCTGCTGATTGAATGGGAGAACTGGAGATGCCACAGACGTGCCACAATCTTAAATGGTTGAGGCTCTCTGCAGACTCCCCACAGGATTGCCATTAATACAAGTGATAATTAATTGAGGAAAAGTTTATGATCGCATGAATGCTCAAGACAAAAATAGGCAACTGTGTAGTTACACTACATAAACATACGGTCACTCATATCAATGCAATATGAGAGTGACTGTCCATACACTAGTAATGAAATCTGATTAAAAAGGCAAAAAAAATCAAATGAAAAGCACTTAATCTAATCAAAAGAATAATTAAAAAAAAAAAATAGTACAAAGCTGCTAGCTAAGCCATGCTGATGCATCCCAGATAAAAAGAACTGACCACAGGATGTGTATAATGGAGCTAAACATAGAATGATCTAAGCTCAATAGAACAGTTGGACATGGATGGAAATGTCGTGTTAAGCCTAGAGGGTAAAACCAGGGACTATTTCAGGCTCTAGATACACCTCTAGCACCGCACACACTATTGTGTAGATGAAGAAAAAAAGCTATGAGCCTTCCCCACTAAGCAAATGTTGATATCAGTGCATCAGAAATCTAGCAGAAGCATGTGACACACAGACAGGAATGACAAAAGAGGAATATAAGAGGGGGAAAAGAGAACAATGTGTATTATGCAAGATTTTAAAAGTCTTTGGCTTTTTCAGGCCTGCCTGAGTGTTCCAACTTATTGCTCCTCTGTTCGCACTCTCAACTCATTCACCTTTACCCACATCCCCAACTGACCTGCAGTCTCTTCATGGTTTGTGAGTCCTGGTCAGCCTTGACCTTGCAGGCCACAAGCAGCTGAGCTGTGGAGGCAGCCACCTGTTTGGCTGAAGAAATGAGCTTCTCCTCACTAGCATGGCCCTGTACTGCAGAGTTCGCTGCCTCACACAGGTTGTTGGTTGCTGCAGCCACCATGCGAGCCTGGAAGGAAAAAAAATAAGCAGCAAGTTTAGACATTCTTTTAACTCTCACTTATCTTTCTACTGTGAATATATCAGGTAAAACTGGACTTTGCAATCTGAATATTCATAAGAGCAGGATTTCTTGGTCATCAAAAAGTGTCTAAAAATTTAGAGACCACATCAAGTCAGAAATTAAGTGAGAAGAATCTGTTTACAAATTAAACACAGAACACAAAATATGGATTAATACAAGGTTTGAGTGACAAACAGGTTACATTAAGCGTAAGTGCTGACTGTGTGATGGCTTTTATTATGACGTGACCTTTACAAATATACAACAAGTTTGTCCAAGTTTCCAGTTACGTAGACATGCTACTGTCTGCGTTAAAGGGCTTTCAAAAACCACCTGCCAAATCTGGAACTGATGGCTCTTACAGTATGTGAGAAATATTTATCCACTCTAAACAGTACTTACAGCTGAAATGAGACCCTGAGACCACTGTCCATCATCAACCGCATTTGCTGGGATGGCGCCGACCTGGGCAGAGGATGCAAACACACACGTTATAAGCAAATGTTATAAGCAAATCTTTTTTTAATTAAAACTGTAATTCAAGGTCTCAGTACATGAGCGGTGCTCTCACCTTGCCCTGGGCCACCAGCTCTCTCTGTGCAGCAGATGCCGCCTTCACCAGCGCACTAGTGGCCGCAGCAATGGACTTGGCTGCCTCCAGAATCTGCTCCTCAAAGTTCAGGCTCTCATCAGCCTCCTGTTCAAAAACACAAGTAAATACTACCATCATTTCTGTCACACTGCAGGGATACTCCTGCATTTTTCCAAGCATGCTGGATGAAAAATGGCACAATGGCATCTGGGTTCATGGTCTGGTGGCGAAAATGATTCATAGCATGCTGCACATGAAAAATCGAGCTGTGAACCCCGATTTTTAGATTTCACACAGTTTCAGGTTTACCTTTCTTCCCAGGGCAAACTGTTTGAAGCAAACAAGAACAAGTGGGCATGTTGATTCCGAGAAAGTTGAAGTCAGATGTTCAGCAAAAAGCATCAACAATATCAGAGCAAGTTTCAACCTGCCATTCTATCAACATAGCTAATGTAGAATAATTATAATTAACTAATAATGTGGTATTAGACATTTCCCCTGGACATCATACTTCAATCACACCCACAGTAAGAATACAATTAAATGTGGTAAAACATTCCAAGGCTGAAATCCAACTATAGAACAGTTAAGCCTGTAGCAGTCGGCTGGCTTGGGTGTGACAAAGCTGAAGGTGGTGGAAAAAGCCCTCTCACCTTCGGCTTGGCTCGCGGCTTCAGCTGCTCCAGTTTCTTGGCGGCGGCTTCGATGGCGGCCGCTGCGCCGAGCAGCTCGTTCTCTGCAATGACGGTGGGATCCTCGGGGTCTACCCATTCAGTGCCTGCCAGATATAAACAGAAAAGCAGGAGATTAGGAAAGTAATGGAATATGGAATTAGTTTAGCAGTTGGCAAATATGTCAGGTACCCAATTTTAATATTATTAATTAATTTTAATATAATAATATTAGAGTATTATAAATGTCTGAGTTTGGGGGATGAAGTCTAACAAGAAAGAATACAGTTTAGATAACTACAGACAGGAAGGGTTCATATAGATTCACATACAGCGCAAGATTTTGTGCTGGTTTTATGTTCATTAACTTTTACTGTGACTGCTGAACTACTTGGTGTCCCATCATAACCTCCCTTCTCATGATTTTTTTTTTTAATATCTGATATAAAGTTTAGAAATGACAGGTTAAAAGACAATAGAGGAATCAGTAGCAGTTAGAGTGTTTAATGTGTGAACCAGAGTCAGGACCAACTAACAGCACGGAAGGAAAGCAGTGTTGTTTTGATTTGAGCGAACTCTTCCAACACATGAACTTGGGTGTAATTCCACTATATTCCCTTAAACATGCCATACTGCCCTGTCAGTGTTTAGAGGAATGCATGTTGCTTTGCTAAGGTAATAACAAAATCCCACATATGATATATGATGTATGACAGGAACCATCACAGCTAGCCTTGTGTAAAACCTGGCTGTGGGCGTGAGAGATAACACCGTGTAAGCCTGGGTGTGCACGCCATTTTGGTACAGACATGTTTTTGTATCAGCACCTTTCATGGCTTCAGCTGCCTGGATGAGCTCAGTGACGGAGCCAGCCACCCGCTTGGAGAAGGTTGCCAGCTGCTGCTTCAGATCGTGAGTGGGCTTTTGGATAATCTAGAGAAATAAAAAAAAAAAACAGGTAAGGAAACACACAAAACATAGTGCTTTAGAGGAGAATCACAGGCAAAAAGAAACCAGCATCATAATGATTAGTAATGCAGTATATGACTTTCTCTCTTATAGGGGCTGTCCATCTGATCTGAAACTCTGACCAACTTGACACAAGGAACTCAAAGTTAAATCATCATAAGCATTTACAATTCTGGCATTTGGCAGACACACATTTTATCTCATTTTTATACAACTGAGCAGTTGAGGGTTGAGGGCCTTGCTCAAGGGCCCAGCAGTGGCAGATTAATGGATCTGGGATTCAAACTGACAACCAGTAGTCAAACACCTATATATATCATCATGCTCATAATGACTTCACAATATACTACAGAGTTCCTCTGTGTGTGTGAGTGCCTGTCTATCTGTGTGTTAGAGAGAATGTCCTCTGAGTATCCTTGAGATTTGTGCTGGTGAGTGTATAACAGGTGTTTGTCATTAGTTTGGCGACTATGAGGGCTGGCAGGCATGTCGCTCTCTGCCCATTCAAATACAGCACTAAGAAAAGCCTCAGCCCCAACAATGCACATTCATACACACACACACACACACACACACACCCACCAAAGAATAACACTCACTCTCTAAAGCACATACACATATTTTACCTGATAGTAGAGGTACCATTACACACACACACAAATTTTTAACATTATAGATTAAAATGTTCAGCTGTCTGAGCTTGAGAATGGTTTCTAATGTATTCATGACATTAATGTACTCATGACATTTCAGCACATGTTCAGGAGCATGGTTAATGTTATAAATACACACTGAATCCATGCAAGTAATTTTTTAACTAAATAATCCACTGCATGTGTAACACCACACACTATGATCTGTAGCTAACACACAGAAAAGGGGCTTGTCTTTTAATACGGTAATACCTACATTCCATTACATATATACATCTTTGACTAAATATAGTATTAAATATTTAAAAAAAGTATTAATATGAAGTTTAAAAAACATAATGCAGGATTACCCAATCATGATGTTATGCTTTTTACCTTTTTAACAGATTACAGAGATTTTTAACACAGGTGGACAGTTTCAGTATTAGATATTAAAACTACAGATCTAACATTAGCTTCATTTTCACATTCTTTCATTGTGTTTATTAGCATTTATCATCAGCTGTTATTACTAACTGACCCTACATCAGCATATTTCTCTGGATAATGAAGATAGGTATAACACTCAAATGACAGCACATCAACTCCCTCCTCAGTCATGCATGCTGTTCTGTAGAAAACAAACATTTAGTTTGTTTTAAAATAGCAATACTCTCAAAATCTTGAGCCATGTGTGAGTGGATAAGAATATCTCTTGGGGTCAAAGGCTGTTAATCTATTTGGATACACACAGAGAGGGGCACACACTCGTGCAGATCAGTCAGCTTCTACTTACCGGCTACCACAGTGAACACACACACACACACACACACACACACAAACAAACACACACAAACAAACACACACACACAAACACACACACACAAACACACACACACACACAAACACACACACCAGTAAAACAGAAAAAAGAGATTAAAAGGGTCAGGATGATACTATATGCAAAGGCAGTATATGTGCTAATGTGCCACAAAAAATTGTACTGGATTAAATGTTTAACAGCTTGTCTAGTAGCAGAGGTTAATCTACACAGGAAAACGGATAGAGAGCACTTAGCAAAACACTTCTAGCTTTTCCTTGTGTGCTGACAGTAAGGGCCTTTTCACAGGGTCATTTTCCCCCTAGGCCATTTCAATATGGATTATGGCACACCTGATTAAGTGTGAAAGCTGTTTTTAAACAGGTCCAAACGGTCCAAAACATGTCTGCTCTACCAAAAAAACTGTGCTTTGGACTTCAGCAATCAGCTCCTGGGGCCCAGTGTTCAATAACAGGATGGCTGAACGGCTAAATGTTCATAACTCCCTGACTTTAGATTCAGAATGGTGGAGAACGACTGTATGTAATCTGTAGCTAAGTGCCTTTTCAGTAAAATGGCCTCTAATGAAAGGCTTTACCTAACCTACTGGCAAGATCCTACCAGAAAAAGAAACATTCATGGAATAAATTAAATAAACATCATAAAGGACAATATTACTGTAGATTTTAATGAAGATTTTCATCTGTTTAACAGCAAGCCTGTAATAGTGAGCCCCTATTCAAAAAAAGCCTAGAATTAAACCTAGGTTCAAACTTGAGTATACAACCAAGTGTGAATACCCTGTAAAATTGATGATAATGAAAAAGCAATACAGGAATTGATTGTGCAGACCACTGTGAGAAGTGACCGGAGGATTTTGTCCCACTGCTGCCAGAGTGCTACAGCAAAATAACAAGCAGCTCAATGGTAAATGACACTAAGTATGCCTCTAATGACACACCCTGAAGTCTTGTGTGTGTGTATGTGTGTGTGTAAAAGAGTAAGAGGATCTCCCTGATTGCAGAAGCTATAAACACTCTGGCCAATAAGGGGCACTAACTTACCACAAGCACATGCTCCAGGAGACCCAGGTAGCCATTGGCACACTCCTTTCCGAAGCGCAGGGCACGAGTCTGCACCTCTGGGTTTACCTCTGGGTGGTAAGCCGCTTGCTATAAGTAGAAAGTATATAACAAAACAAATGAATAAAATAAACAGAACAAAAACATCAAGCTGAAAATTATGGGCTGTAAGAATTTGTGTTACCTTGCATGAGTGCAGCATTTCGGCTATGGCTCTTCTGCTCAGGTTGGCAGTAGCGATGATGTCCTCCTGGCGACATGAGTTTCCAGCAGCCACAGCTTTGGCAGTGGCCTGCGTGATGCCTTTGGTCATGCGGATGAACTCCTCGGGAGTAGCTGTCTTTGGAGGAGGATCTGGACTGCTGAACACCTAAAAGACCACATGATACTGGACGCTTATAAACCATAACCACAGACCCTCTAAATCCTGATGAGGTATTCAGTGTAATTGTGTTGTTTTCAATGCCAACATCTCGGTATCTTTCCACAGCTCTGCTAAATGCTCGAATCTGACTGATCTGGAGGTCATCATCAATTATATACAACAACAGCCCAGACAATGGTGTAATAATGTACTTGTTCTAATATTTTATCTTTTTTTATAGTAACAGCTCATTCACAGTGGCATGATAAATAGATGCCCTACTTTTTAAGCACTAATGGCCCTCTTCTCTTTACATAACAGAACACTACAACTGGGTAGCAGCAGTCTGACAAACAAAGGAAAGATGAACCCTACAGCTCCCACTCAGAGATCATGGCTATTTATGCTCTCTCATGCTGGCCAAGGATTGCTGTGATATCATGAGTATTCAAACTTCATCAATAGCCATCAGATCACAGCTGTCACGGCCAATCACTGGTCAGTTTATTGTTTTAGCCTGAGCTTAAATGAGTGAGATGATGAAGTGAAGAAGTTCCTCACAGCCAGCTCCTGTTTGATGTGCTCAATGGTGGCCTCCAGTGCCCGTGTGCCTTTAGTAGCCTCGTCCTCCACAGCCTTCACCGTCTTCAGCAGGGACGTGACATTCGTAACCATCACCTAATGACAACCAGCACTGCAATTTAGTGTGAAGCAAGTCTCCATGTAATACAAACATATAGGATGCAATCAGAAGATAAGGAGTGTAAACAGAAACGCATAAAAACAGAGCATCATACTGAATATATTTCAGTAGTATCACTGGTATTTAACTGGCCTATTTTAATTTAATGTATTATTTAAGTTCACAATCTTTGAAGATGATCTCATTCACCATGATCAGATCACTAACCACAGGGGATTGTGGATTGCTCACTACCCTGTAATCCTGGGAGGGGACATTTGTATGTGTGTGTGTGTGTGTGTGTGCGCGCCTAAATGACCTCTAGTGTTGAACACTAGTACAGTTATTAACAACCATTAAGGAAAAATTAAGAAATGCAAATCCAATTCAATAGGAAACTGCATGCTTCTCTGAACAATATAGTCTATGTGTCTGTAGATGTCTATTTTCACTGTTAAACGTTGTTTGCAGCAAACACATAATGTGACAAGTTTGCATCTAAAAACTAATTTCAGGTTTTGGTGGCTAGCTGCTGTCACACAGAAGAGCAAGGGCTTTTTTTGTTTTGCTTCTTTACTCTGTTCTCCTCCTCATGGTCATGTCCTGCTTACTCTGCAACAATCTATATCTAGACACAGATTTCTGTTCTATTCTACATGTTCTATTCTACATTCTATATGTACTGTTCTCTTCTGTGCTGACTAGTGATTTAGCATAACTGAACGACCTTAGCAGAGCTCTTCAGCTGGAGCATGGCCGGGTCATCATGGGGCTTGCCGGCTGCTGCCTTGGTGGTTCTTATGAGGTCACCCAGAGCTTTAGCCACATCTTTGACTGCGTTGATCAGGACCACCTATAGCAGAGAGCACAGCTTTGTTACTGTGAACAGCACAGAGAGAAGAACAACACTGACATCTACTGACGTCCAACACACATTCACTCACACTGAAGTGGTAGTGTACTGCAACACTGCAATATGCACATAAACACAATCAAATGAGCAGCAGTCACGAATGAAAAACAAATAAATGAAGGAACTCCTGGAGTAGTGATGTGGGTACTAGTAAAGCAAGCAAATAAATGTTGATGAAAGTTATTGATGGAAAATATACGTATTTTAAGTTTTAATAACATTCTGTAGACTTTACATATTAAAGGCAAGGATGAAAGGTTCATGATATACAAACAAAATGACTAAAAATGAAGTTTTGAAGTTGACAGAATGTAATATAGTAATTTCTAAGAATTATTACCATAATCATAAACATAATGTTCTTATGGGATTGTGCACCAGACACTACAATATGAGATTAATGATAAGGGGAGCAGGGCTTTGATATAAATGCTTCTGTAGTGAAGAATAAGCCTAGTTCAACTGAGTTAATGTTAAACAGCAGCAGAGCAGGAGCCTCACTGTCTGAGCATTCTTATACCAAACAACTCTTTCCTAAAGAACAGCCAATCGCAGAATGAATAAAGACCTTGAATGACTTTCATAGGTGGCATTCAGGGCTGTATACAGACATTCATTAGAAACATAAAAACCTGACATTATATATATATATATATATATATATATATATATATATATATATATGATAAATATATATATCACTATATACGGTTGCCTCAGTGGCCACTTGCATTAAAATACTATCTTTATTTTTTTTTTTCAGGAATTTCTGAATGCTGCCATAGGAACAAGATGAAGCAGAATCGTGTGCCAAAATGCAGCGTGCACTGATTGTGTTCTAGATATACGGCCACAAAGAGAACCATGCTGGCCAACACGTGTCTTTCTTCATTCCCGTGGGACAGATTAATACACACACACACACACACACACACAAACACACAAACACACACATGTCCTGATGACCAGAGAAAACACAAACAAGCAGTACCCACATCCTGACCAACAGGAAAGCCACAGGAAGAAAAAAGAGTCTTGTTTGTCGAGAAGAGATCAGTTCGAAACGTAGGAAACAGAAAGAAAGAGGAACTGAGTACAACAACACAGTCTGTCTGCATAGTGATGTATCCAAGACAGACTTTTAAGAAGGATGGTGACTTGTTTCAATGACAGCATCAAGAACATACAGACGTTAAGAAAAATTTTGCTTAGATGTGCGGAGAAAAAAATAAAAATAAAAATCAGCATTTAATAAAAGAATATTTCCCACTGCTTATTAAAAACAGACAGGAGCTTATACAGCAGCTATCTTGATTAATATGTGTAAAATATGTGTCTTTGTGGTTAACTAGTTTACTAAAAATGAAAGAAATACAAAATGTGTTTGACATTTTAAAAGCTTTTATACACTCACCGCATGGTTTGGTTAAAAACATTTTTGACAAGTTCTTTTTTCTTTTTCCTTCAGAATAACTTCCCTTCAATTAAAGGTACACTTTCATAGTCTGAGATTAAGCAAATTTTCCACCAAGACTTTTCCCCCATCATTTTTAAAGATTCCAATGAAGCAAGAGTTAACTATATAAAGAAATAAATAAATGTATTTTTTTTTTTATACAGACACAAAAGACAGTCGTACCTGTGTCTCGGGGTCCTCGGAGCCAAGGCTGGCGGCTCCCAGCTTGACCACATCGGCCAGTTTGGTAATGGTGTTGACTGAGGACTGGGCAGCTTGCGCCAGCTTCTCCTGACTGGCTCCTGCTCCAGACACCAGCAGCTTGGTGTCCTCTACCAGAACTTTAGCCGTCTTCAGGATGTTCTCTCTGGACAGACAAAACCAAACAAACAAAAAAACAAAGGAATCTTTGAACTGAATTTTGTTTTAAGATTGACCCAAGTATTAGTATTGCTATATCTGAGCTCTGAGTAGCAACTGATGACAAACATACACCATCATGCACACAGCAATCTTAATGTAGCAGTATACTTATAGCAATTTTTGTCCATGATGTGTAATCTTTAATGGATTTATGAAACCATCACAGGTGTGAAAGTGTGATGTTTATGTACAAGATATGTACAAAATGTGCCAGGCCATATGATTTTTTTTAAGCAGTCATTAAATTCATGATGATCAGTGTGTGTATGTTTGAGGTGGGTGGTGGTGTGTGTTGGGTGTAGTTTCTGCCTGTTGGCCTACTGACTGCCTTAACAACAGTCAGTGTTTTATAGACAATGCAGTTCAAGTCTTCAGGTGGCATATTATTATGAATTATTAAATGTTTTAGGAGTTCATGAAAGTTTAAACCTGTGATCAGCGAAGGTTTCTGCATTCTCCCTGTTAAGTGTACCCGCTGTAGCAAACATGATGGTGGTGTCAAGGTCAGCAATAATGCCAGCCACAGCACTGGCAGCTGTGATACAAGCCTGGGTACCACGATTACCGGCCTGCAGCGCAGCCAACACATGAGACACCTGAGACAGAGAGAGAGAGAGAGAGAGAGAGAGAAATTGGAATAAACAAAGAGGTATATATGCAAATTACACAATTTAATATTACAATAAAGCATTAACACTTTCAGGTCAACTCTGTGAGGCAGCCAACTAATACAATCTGATGAAGTATGAAGCCGTAAGGGAAGACTTTACTCACTTTCTCAGAGACTTTGCGGGCAGCATCAATGAGCTCCTTCTTGGTGATTGAATCGTTGGGACTGCACTGGAGAGCTCCTGCCTTGGTGACCAATCCAGTGCAACTGTATCCTAGCTCTGTTACCTGCTTCTTAATGTGAGAGCCAATCTACAAGAGAACAGGAAGGATCATGACTTTATTACACAGATATACACATATCAGCAGGCAAAAGAGTGAGACTGCAGATACTATGACACACAAAAATATACACTGAAGACAGTGAAGAAATACTAATGTGACCATTAGGAGAGATACAGTGTTACTCATTACCTCATCGTTCTCAGCAGTGATGGCAGCACATTTAGCCTCTGATGCCAAGTCACCAAACTCGGTGGTCAACTGATTGGCTAGGCCTCCCAGCTCATCAGGGTTGGTGTTTGATTTAGTGACCTGGAGAGACAGCAAATAAACACCAGAAATGCTGGCTTTTTAGGGAGTCTTTAAACTTTAAAAAATAATTTTTTAAAACAATGTCTTGATATCATAGACTCCATCTAAATCACATGGAATTAGTCAGAAGGAACATATAAAAAAAACCAAGGGCATACCATCTCCTGAACAGTGACTGCAATAGCCTTGGCTGTCTTCACCATAGTAGTCTGGTAATCCACAAAGGTTCCTTCAGGCTCTACTCCAGGGTCCTCCAATTTGTTGAGGGCCTGAGTGATGGAGTTCACCATGCCTCCTACAGCTCCTGCTGCACTGGCTGTTTCAGCCATCGTACCTCCCAGGTCATCAACAGCCTCCTTCATCATCTGCACAGACTCTTCTAGGGCTTCCTGGGTGTGAGCCGCCTAGAAGCAAGACCAAGGAGAAAAAAATTAAAAGCTTGCTGAGTCTTACTAATGGTTCTGGAGCAGGGATTTAAGCATATTAAAGAGATTTTATGAAGAGGAATAGGTTATGTGACATAGGAAAAGGACTACAATACAGATCATTGCAGGAATCAGGGCAGCCATTTACTTCTCTGCACTAAACAGAGCTTTACCCCTAAACATTCAAACTGCAGGACTTATACAGGTTGTTCAGGAGGATTCAGAGAAATGTGGGTTATTTTACAAGAGAAGTCTTTAAAAAGAAAACACACTTTAGGGTTGCCGCCTGCTTCTTTGGCTGTATAGAGCATTTGTAAGGCAGACTCTGCCAGAGTCTTTGTCTGGTCCAGAACGCTCATCTGCTGCTGGCTGTTCAGGATTTTTGATGCAGTGCCAATGGCTGCCATGATGAGTGGCTCGAAGTAGCTCGCCATCTGAGAAACCTGAAAGACCAAAGAAAAACCAGAACCTTGAACAACCATGTTATCACCACACAGAAACCATTGCAATTGGAAGGAGGAAGAGTGCAAGGGTTATTAGTAAAGAAAATGGAGGTGTATATCATATCACAGGCTACATGTTGAATCATACCTTATGCCCTAGCTGGGAGGCATCGGAACGAGCTGCAATGGCCACTGGGTCGATTAGGTGGCTAATCTCCTGGACAGAGGCTGCCATCTGCTCATGCAGAGCCTGAGATAACAAACAACATGTTCTCTACTAAATTACTGCTAATTGCAATAGATATTAATCTACTGTTATAACCCAGATAACATGTATAAAAACTATGAGAAGTTCCTTTTGGAAATTCCCAAAACAAAGCTTGAGCCTTGTAGGATTTTTTTTTTTGTTGATTTTTTTTGTTGAAGTACTGGGTGTGTACTCTGCAGAAATGACACACACCTCATGGGAGATGTCATCTCTGGGTGTGAGTTGTTGGCTAATGGCAGCAAGAGAAGCCTGGTCCACTTCACGGATGCAGTTGTTGAGAACCTCAATGGCCTCGTCACACTCTCTTTGACCTGGAGCCTTATCTCTGTAATCAACAAAGAGTCAGGCATTAGCACTGAAATCCAGAAGCACTAAACAGGTAGTAAAGACTGAGGGCGGAAAATAAAACACGCTAAAACATACATATCTCACTGCTAAAAATCTAGAAGAGAAGTAGCAAAGTTAGAAAAGCTGAAGAAAAAGGTCAAACAGGATGTTGTTATAGTTAACAGGAAAACAACATACACACAGCACGGTTTTGGGGACATTAATAAATTTGCTCTAGTTATAATTTAGCACTGTTACTGGCTAGCCTTTAAAGCACGGCAGTACCTCATGTTGGTTATGAGCTTCTTGATGGAGTCGGACACGGTCCGGGAGTGGCCGGCTAGCACTGACCACTTGGGTGGGTCTTTGGGGTTCACGGCTAGAGAGCGTGCGGTCTGGATCAGACCTGTTGAGCTCTCCAGCATAGTTTTAGCTGCAGCCACGATGGGCTCCATGGCAGCCAGACCCTACATTCAAGTGCAAAAACACACACACACACAAATAAATATTCTTGCTAATCTATGCTACCACCTAAAGTAATTAGCCTAATAATGGGCCCAGCCTAATGTTACACAAAACTCAGAAGATTACTTAATGCTATTAGCTTGTTTATCTTTCAAAACAACAGGATGAACCTCAATTAGGAGCATGTACATTCATTCATGAATGATAGTTAATAGCACAATTGTTCAGCTTGTCTTGTATTAGATACACCAGAAACTTCTCCATGTTTATGCTATAAAAGGTTACGGTACCTCTGGGCTGATCTGTGCAGGCACACTGGCAAACTCTGGGTTGGAAGCAAAGGCGGTGAGATTATCCACAGCCTCAATCAGTGGCCCTGTGGCAGCCTTGCACTTCTGTCTGTTCTCCTGGTTGAAGGCTCCATCCAGGGCCTGAGGACACATATCATATCCACTTATACCCAGTGTAAAAATATTGCT